>NC_057798.1:745975932-745996314 GCF_018294505.1 Triticum aestivum
GATCCACTACCTCTCTTTGTTTTTGAATTTTGCACTAAAAATCTGAGGTGAGGATAAAAAAGATACAGTGATTACCGGCGTCGACAATGATAACGAAGACTGGCCTGGGATCTGAGACAGTGGATGCATTGAGCTCGAGGTGAAGATCAGCCACTCCACACTCATGATCAATTTTTTGCTTCTTTTTGTGAAGATGATTTCAGTACTATTTATTAGTGTGATGTTAGAACCAAGATGCATGTGTCACTTGCTCCATCAATTGTGTAATAAACTTTCAATTTGGTTCATGATGATCATAAATTCTAGGTTTATCCTGGCTTCCTATTTTTTAATATGCCTATGATGCAATAATACTGCATAGTATAAAAAGGAAAGTGGAAGGGCGTGGCCTATACGGTGGAGTCTCCACTGTCTCCCACTTGGCACCGCCAAGCTTCCACTCAGGTTGCGCCATAGGGTAGCGCCCAACCGGTAATACTGTAGGGAAGGCGCGCATCAGTTGGAAGGGAGTAGAGCTTCAATGCAGGGCCGGCCATCCTAAGGCAAAGAGCATGCAATTCCCTCTAGTCGGAAGGCAGTGGAGACTCCACCCTATAGGCCACGCCCTTCATTTTTCCAACTAACTACTCGTTTCTTCCAAATAAATGAGGCGCACATATTCTTTGCTCTTCACTTAATACATCAAGATGGGGGGAGAGATCTCCTTTTCAGGTTTCTTATCATGGCCATAGCTATCACCGGAGGGCAACCACATGGCAAGAACAGAAGCAATACTTAGGTACATCTAGATATGTCCTAGTTATTGCACATCCAAATGACTCAATTAAACGTAAAACGCAAAAGAAAAAGGAAAATACCCGCATGAATCTGGCCTTGAACATCCACTTGCAGGAGCAGGAGCGGTCACATCGCTATCTTCTTCGGTCCTTGAACATCCTAACGTGCGATCATAACGGCACGCCTATGCATTGCGTGGCACGTCATCATGTTGTGTAACGATCGGCAGGGTTCTCGGTCTTTAATACAATAGAGACTCGCGACGACGATACCAGTTGGCGCTCATACCCGGGGAAGGCCGCAACCCCTCGGTCGAACGGCAGCACTATTCCGAATCACAGTTGTCTGTCCGTCTGTTTGTTGTGCTTGCATGTTGCAGTAGGTAGCACTAGCCGGTGCGCGCACGCCACGGGCGGCGAAGCATCAAGCATTACGAGCCGGCACGCACGGGTGAGTGGGGATCGGCATCGATTGTGAGCGAGGACGTCGGCGTGGAGCTGTGGTATAGGGCAGAGCGTGCAGTGGTACATGGCGCTGCTTCCCTTCTTTTTTTTTAAACCGAGGCAAAAGTTTTGCCTCATTCATTAGTTAAGATAGAAAACAGTTTGTTATAAGACACCCAAAAATCATGGCATGCGGATTACTCGCGTGAAATAAAAGACACTAGCTTCTTGCACCGGCGATGACTCAAAGATTGGCCTCGGTAGAGATGGAGGAAAGCAAGATTGGCAGTGGAGCACTCTTATGTTTAAACAATCTTGTGTGACGCTCGCTCCAAATTGTCCATCAGACGATCATGATGAGGGAGGCCTTGGCTTGGCCCTTTGGCATACCATCGGCGCAAGTGCTTGCCCACCACTCCACCGAGTCGAACAAGGGCCAAGCGGAAGTATCAAGCCAGTGCATGAGGAATTTCTCAATGACCGAAGACCAAAGACGCCAGGTGTAGCGGCACTTATAGAAGAGATGAGGCCCGCATTCTTGCACCGTTCTGCTACAGTTCAAGTTTGGCCTTTTGGTTTCAGCTCCTTCACGCTTATCTACTTATCGGGTCATCCTACTGTCATGATTAAATGGTATCCGATTTTGATCAACCAAATATGAGCTTTGGCGAACTGGCTGTGCACCCACGCCTGAAGGTGAGAGGCACGAATCAGTGATGTAGATCATGCAACTGTTGGAGTCACTGAATATTTGTGAGCCAGGTTGCAAAAAAAAGATCATGCAACTGTTATACTCCCAGCAACAAATATCTAATATTTCCTGTAATAAAGCGCCCCTTTTCGAACTCTAAGATTTCCTCGATTTTGTGCCCGTTTTACCTTTCACATGGTGGCATATCAGTACGTCCTCGTCGTTGCGTTATCCAATCTGACCAACTTCTAGTACCAATGGCCTAATTGGAATTTGACTGGTTTAAAATCTTCCATTCATTCACTTGTTTTGAAAGTCTCTGCTTTCATATGCTTTTCTATCATGTATTCTACAATTCAAACTGCCATGCCCGACTTTTGAACCAGCTACCATATATGTATTGCATCATCTAACAGGGTGTACAGCTGAGTGCTACTCCCCAAAGTTAATCTACTATCACCTCTAATGGTTTTCGGCTAGCTTACTGTATTTATGAATATATCATCAGTTTCATCTCCATGTGTCACATCGAGGACCAAAAAAGCTAGTGTGTTTCCTATCAGGCACCACAGATGCACTAAACTTGTTGATTTTGTAGCCTCCTCGCAGCAGGGCTAGGGGAGTATCATTGGTTGGATCCAGGAGAAGCACCCGTGTGGGACCCACTATGGGCAGGTATGCCGCTCTTCCTCCCCACCCTCTCGATCCACTGCATCTCTTTGTATTTGAATTTTACACTGAAATTGTGAGGTGAGGACAATGATTGCCGGCGGCGACGATGACAACGAAGACTAGCCCGGGATCTGGGACAATGGATGCATTGAGCTCAAGGTGAGGATCAGCCACTCCATCCACGATCACTTTTTTGGCTTCTTTTTGTGGAGATGATTTCAATACTCTTCATCAATGTGATGTTAGAACTAAGATGCATATGCCACTCGTTCCATCAAGTGTGTAATGAACTTTCTATTTGCTCCTGATGATAAAAAATAACTGGTTTATCATGGCTCTCTATTTCTTAATATGCCTAGGATGCAACATTACTACATAGTATAAAAATAAAAATGAAAGGGGCGCCTTCCACCTGGCACCGCCAAGCTTCCACTCAGGCTGTGCCATAGTGTAGCGCCTCAACCAGTAGTACTGTAGGAAAGGCGCGCAATTCCTTTAGTTGGAAGGGAGCAGAGCTTCACTGTTGGGCCCACCATACTAAGGCAAAGAGCATGCAATTCCCTCTAGTCGGAAGGCAGTGGAGACTCCACCATATAGGCGGCGCCCTTCATTTTTCCAGCAAACTACCCTTCTTTTTCAAATAAATTAGGCGTGTCTCTTCTTTGCTCTTCACTTAACACATCAAGATGGAAAGAGAGATTCTCCTTTTCAGATTTCTTATCACGGCCATAGCTATCTCCGGAGGGCAACCACAAGACGAGGAACAGAACCACCAAGTGGATACTACAAGATATGTGTAAAGGGCACTAGAACTCACTTTGGTTTGCTCCAACATTTCAAATACATCGCTAGAGTATTTCTTCAGGAGATTCATCTGTTTTTCCATGCCAAGAATTAGAGTAAACTTCGTAGTGAGTTGTGAGATTATATAGAGGGTGCAACCATACAAGCGTAATAGAAAAAACAAGTTAATGCCATTCATCTACAATGTATGCCAGTTCCTTCATGCTCATCAACTTATTATTAGGTCATCGTACTGGCATGATTAATTGGTATCCAGCCTTGATCATACTACATACTCCGTCATACAAAGTCGAGTCACTTATTTTGGGATGGAGAGAGTAGCTATGGCAAACCGGCTGCGCACCCATACCTGAAGGGTGAGAGGCACGAATCAGTGATGTAGATCATGCAGCGGTTATACTCGCACCAACAAATATCTAAGATTTCCTTGATATCTTACCTACTTCTTTTTGAGGAATCGGCAGGAGCACTGCCTTTTCTTTATAGAAGGAAAGCGAGAAACGCGATGTACAGAGGAGCGCACATTTTTAGGGAACGCGGCATTAAAACCACCAGAACACAGTACTAACCCAAAACTAAATTAGCCTATCCCCTCGGTTGGCCTGGCTCCGGCAAACGCCAATTCGCGTTGTTTAATTGCCTCCAAGGCCAGCATGGCAACCTTCGTATGCGTCAAACGAATACCGGTGAAAAATCGGGTGTTTCGCTCCTTCCATACTAACCATAAGGTGTAGATGATCCTCCCACCGTGTCGCCGACGCACTGCTTTGATTGGTTTGCAAGCAAGGTGTCCCACCAATCTGACATGCTTCCGGGCTCAGGTAGGAACCCCAATATGCAAGCCCTCATTCTGTTGGAAAAATGAGCAATTTTCCGAATGATTTTATTAAC
This sequence comes from Triticum aestivum, assembly GCF_018294505.1. Taxonomy (NCBI): domain Eukaryota; kingdom Viridiplantae; phylum Streptophyta; class Magnoliopsida; order Poales; family Poaceae; genus Triticum; species Triticum aestivum. The sequence continues at coordinate 745,980,211 of NC_057798.1, forward strand.
AGAAATACTAGATAAAGCATGACTAGTATAGCAAATATAAAGCAAGTCATGCAATCTGACAGAGAGAAGGTAAACATCGTCTGCATATATGAACTTGAGGTAAACATATCTAGAATAGACACTAGATGAAGTTGCTTATACGACATAGAACCTAACATACGTAGGGCAGAAACTAGAGCCAAGAACTGTAGCAGGACTTCTAACAGAAAGGATAAGAACACGTACGGCACAGCAGCAGCAGAAGCGCTGGACTTGGGGTCGGTGTCCTCGCCTGCCATGTCGTCGAGGAGGTCGTGGACATCGGGGAAGAAGTCGTCGTCGGGGAAGTAGTCATCGGCGACCGGATCGTCCGTGATGAAGCAGCCAGTAGTCGCGTTGAGCGCTCCCCAAAAACCATATACCCTTCTCCCATACAAGACTCAAAAGGTGCGGTCTCGGAGGCCTACTGTCCCGACATGCGGTGCACGCTGAAGCCGGGATGAGGAAGACAGCAGCAGCTCAGAGATGGAACCGATGGCGAGGGAAGGAGTAGTTCTGGTGCGCCTTGCTGAGAGGAGCGACCTCCCTTTTATAGGCGCAAGAGAAGGAGGCAAGAGGGCAGCGCCGGGATCTGAAGGGAACAAGGAAGATGAAACGAACAGACAGCAGCCGAAGGGTGCAGCCTTCCTATTCAATGTCCACTACAGCAAAAACTTTTCAGCTCCCGAGTGACCTTTCGTATACCCGTAGTGCGTGGCAAAAATCTAGACATCGGCTCGGCTCATTCCCGCAACTCGCGGCGCGTCGTGACGAGGCGTGGCGTGGCGTGGCATGGCGAGGAGGAGCGCGCGTGGATGTCCCTCTTGTTCTCATGCTCATACAAGTAGGGAAGGAGCCTCCCTTATAAAGAGGTCCAACCCCCTCTAAACTAGCAATGTGGGACTAAACTTTTAGTAGTATCCCTTGCCTTGCACAAATGGGCTAAGTGGACCTCTAGGATTTATTAGGAATTTCTGAAATAGTTATTGGGCTGCCCAAATAGACTAAATTCCAGCAATCTCACACCAGATCCCAGAGGCACATAGAAATTTTTCTTTGGTTCCAAAACACTGTTTTATATACCGGTACTGCAGTGGAGACTGTTAATTTGAACTTCCACCTAGAACTCTATGCTACACTAGTAAGCAACTTGAACAGTGGACTGGGCCTTGAACTGCAAGTTTTCCGCGAATCTAGCTTCACATAAAGCCTTGACCGATACGTGGCTACCGTGGGTCTTCCCCGCGGGTGGAGCTTATGCGTCATACTCCGTGACCTTTCATGAGTTTACTAGAGAGAACCCTACTCTCATAGATTGCGACGTTTGACAATCAGACTCATATAGGTGTGTTCTTCAAAAGATGTTCTGCAGGATAACATCTCTGCTTCAAAGAGCCACTTAAAACACATTAAGATATACATCAACCTGCCATGCAGATTCGGAGAGTATTGCATCTTCATGGAGTGGTATTGTGAATAGTAAGGATACTCTCCTCTCAGTTGACCAACAACTTGTCTTCCACATCTAATTCACGGGATCTCCGATCACAAAGAATAGGTTACCACTGTGAACAACTCATATTGTGGGTCTCATTCCCATCTCCCTCGATGCATTATATATCACATTACGTGATAGACCCTTAGTAAAAGGATCTGCCGGATTTTTAGACGTTTGGATATAATCCAATGCAATAACTCCAGAGTTTTTCATTTTTCTAACAGACTTCAACCTTCTCTGAACGTGTCTTGATGACTTCATGTTATCCTTTGAGCTGCTCACTTTAGTAATCATAGTTTGATTGTCACATTTCATAAGGATACCCGGTACAGGTTTTTCAAATACCGGCAAGTCATTCAAGAGCCGACGAAGCCAATCTGCTTTGACCGTAGCTGTATCTAGTGTTGTGAGTTCTGCTTCCATTGTTGACCTTGTTAATATGGTCTGCTTGCAAGACTTCCAAGAAACAGCGCCACCTCCATGAGTGAATATATATCTGCTCGTGGCCTTTATCTCATCAGCATCTGAGATCCAGTTTGAGTCACTATACCCTTCAAGCACCTTTGGGTGCCCGGTGTAGTGAATTCCATAATTTGCAGTGCCTTTCAAATAACGCAAAATTCTCTCTAGAGCTTTCCAATGCACATCTCCTGGTTTTGAAACAAACCGGCTCAGTTTGCTAACAGCAAAAGAGATGTCAGGTCTTGTAGCACTAGCTAAGTACATAAGCGAGCCAATGATCTGTGAATATTTCAGTTGGTCTCTAGCAATTCTCCGGTTCTTTCCAAGCAACACACTAGCATCATATGGTGTTGGAGATGGCTTGCAGTCACTGTAGCCAAAGTGACTCAAGATTTTTTTTCCACATAGTGGGATTGAAGCAATGTAATCCCACCATCATCATATCTCAACAACTTGATGTTCAGAATGACATCAGCCACTCCTAAATCCTTCATCTCAAAACAGCGAGATAGGAAATCCTTGACCTCCTTAATAACATTCAGATTTGTTCCGAAGATCAGTATGTCATCAACATACAAGCAAAGCATAACTCCCTCGCCCCCACCATGGCGATAGTACACACATTTGTCAGCTTCATTCACAACAAAGCCTGCAGCTGTTAAAGTTCTTTCGAACTTCTCATGCCACTGTTTGGGTGCTTGCTTGAGTCCATACAAAGACTTCAGCAACATGCACACTTTGCCTTCCTGGCCATCTATTACAAACCCATCTGGTTGTTCCATATAAATTTCCTCATCCAACTCTCCATTTAGGAAAGCAGTCTTAACATCCATTTGATGAACGAGAAGACCATGTGAGGCAGCTAGTGAAAGTAGAACTCGAATAGTGGTCAGTCAAGCCACAGGTGAGTAAGTATCAAAGAAGTCTTCACCTTCCTTTTGGGTATAACCCTTAGCCACAGCCGAGCCTTGTACTTTTCTTTAGTACCATCAGGCCTAAGCTTCTTCTTAAATACCCATTTGCATCCTATAGGTTTGCACCCATAAGGACGATCAGTTATCTCCCAGGTTTCATTCGCCAAGATGGAATCCATCTCGCTACGAACTGCTTCCTTCTAGTAGTCAGCATCTTCAGATGCATGGGCCTCTGAAATAGAACTGGGAGTGCCATCTATGAGATACACAAGAAAATCATCACCAAATGACTTTGCAGTCCTCTATCTCTTGCTCCTAATAGGAACTCCATTATTATCCTCAATAGGACTTTCAAAGTGTTCCATCGAAATGGCAGGTTCAGTAATTGTAACTGGTTCCTGATTCGATGAACTAGGCATCTCCTGATTAAATGAGGTAGCCATATCCTTCATGGGAAAGATATCTTCAAAGAAAGTCGCATCATTCGACTCCATGATCGTACCGACATGCATGTTAGGTACCTCAGATTTTACAACCAAGAATCTATAGCCAATGCTATGAAAATCATATCCCAGGAAAACACAATCCACAGTCTTTGGTCCAAGTTTCTGCTTCTTTGGAATTGGAACATTGACTTTCGCCAAACAACCCCATGTTCGCAGATAAGAGAGTTTTAACCTTTTCTTCTCCCATTCCTCGAATGGAGTTATCTCTTTGTTCTTTGTGGGGACTCGATTTAGGACATGACATGCTGTCAATATCGCCTCCCCCCACCATGCCTTGGAGAGACCCGATGTGTCTAACACGGCGTTAACCAAATCAGTTAGAATACGGTTCTTTCTTTCGGCCACCCCATTTGACTGAGGTGAGTAGGGAGGCGTCCTCTCATGGATTATACCATGTTTCGCACAAAAAGCATGAAATTCATTGGAAAAATACTCTCCACCACGGTCGGACCTAAGCCTCTTGATTTTTCGATCAAGTTGGTTTTCCACTTCAGCTTTATAGATCTTGAAAAAGTTCAAAGCCTCATCCTTAGATTTCAAAAGATACACACGGCAGTACCTAGTGGAGTCGTCAATTAACATCATGAAATATTTCTTTCCACCTTTTGTCAAAACACCATTCATTTCACATAGATCTGAATGTATAAGTTCTAGTGGTGCAAGATTTCTCGTCTCTGCAGTCACGTGAGACTTACGAGGTTGCTTAGCTTGCACACACACTTGACACTTAGATCCCTTGACAGTGGTGAAGCTAGGGATTAAGTTCAACTTTGCTAGTCGCGACATGCAACCAAAGTTAACATGACAAAGACTTGAATGCCACACATTTGATTCACTATTGTTGCAAATATGGTTAACAACTTTATTGCAAACGTCTGATAAGGATAAACGAAACAAGCCTCCTGACTCATAGCCTTTACCAACAAAGGTTCCATACTTGGATATTACAAATTTATTTGACTCAAAGACAAGCTTATAGCCATCTCTACACAGAAGAGATCCACTAACAAGATTTTTATTTACGGAGGGGACATAATGCACGTTCTTCAGCCGCACGATCTTCCCCGAAGTAAACTTTAGATCAACTGTGCCAACACCACGAACAGAAGCACTTGAACCGTTGCCCATCAGCACGGTTGAAGTCCCTGCGGTCTGATAAGACGAAAACATGGAAATATCACCGCATACATGCACATTAGCACCCGTGTCAATCAACCAATCAGGAAAATGACATACTGAAAGAATAGTGGGAAATATACCATACCCAACATCCTTCATGTCAATGTCTCCGATGACAACATTAGCGGTCTTGCCGCCTTTCCCAGGATGACACTTGTCATAGCGATTAGGACAACTAGGAGCCCAATGATCAGAATCTCCACACACATGACAAGCACCTTTCTTCTTGTCACTCTTCTTCTTGAAGTTCGTGTGTTGTACAGCCTTGTTCTTCCCATCAAACTTTGCTTTACCATCAAACTTGCCCTTGTTCTTGAACTTGTGGGACTGGAAGTTTTTCTTCTGTACCAGATTGGCACTAGATCCTCCCTCAATACCTCGAGCATGTGTGTCCTTTGCTCTCGCCTTTTCTTCCACATCAAGAGTACCAATGAGATCCGGGACGGAAAACTCCTGTCTCTTATGCTTCAGTAAGGTAGCAAAGTTCCTCCACGAAGGAGGAAGCTTAGTGATGATACCCCCGGCAACAAACTTGTCCGGTAGGATACAATGGAAGAGCTCAAGTTCTCTAGCAAATGACTGTATCTCATGAGCTTGCTCAACCACGGAGCGCTCTTCAGTCATCCTGTATTCATAGAATTACTCCATGATGTACAGCTCAGTGCCAGCATCCGAGACCCCAAACTTGGCCTCAAGTGCATCCCACATATCTTTTCCATTATCAATCGACGCATAAGCATCAACTATGTTCTCACCAAGAACACTCAAGAGATCAGCCTTAAACAAAGTAACCATTTTCTGAAAAGCTTGTGCCTGTTGAGCATCAAGTTCTCCTTCAGGTCTACCAAGAGTGGCGTCATAGCAACTCATGGTTTGAAACCATAAGACTGCTCTCACGCGCCACCTCTTATAGTGAATACCCTCAAACATAGAAGGTCTCATGGAAGCAGCAAAACCATTTGAGGTAAATTGCCTATAATAAGGTTTTTGGATTGTTGGAAATATGAGCAATTTTCCGAATGATTTTATTAACAGAAATACTAGATAAAGCATGACTAGTATGGCAAATATAAAGCAAGTCATGCAATCTGACAGAGAGAAGGTAAACATCGTCTGCATATATGAACTTGAGGTAAACATATCTAGAACAGACACTAGATGAAGTTGCTTATACGACATAGAACCTAACATACGTAGGGCTGAAACTAGAGCCAAGAACTGTAGCAGGACTTCTAACAGAAAGGATAAGAACACGTACGACACAGCAGCAGCAGAAGCGTTGGACTTGGGGTCGGTGTCCTCGCCTGGCATGTCGTCGAGGAGGTCGTGGACGTCGGGGAAGAAGTCGTCGTCGAGGAAGTAGTCGTCGGCGACCGGATCGTCCGTGATGAAGCAGCCAGTAGTTGCGTTGAGCGCTCCCCAAAAACCTTATCACCCTTCTCCCGTGCATGACTCAAAAGGTGCGGTCTCGAAGGCCTACTGTCCCGACGTGCGGTGCACGCCGCAAGCCGGGATGAGGAAGACAGCAGCAGCTCAGAGGTGAAACCGATGGCGAGGGAAGGAGTAGTTCTAGTGCGCCATGCTGAGAGGAGCGACCTCCCTTTTATAGGCGCAAGAGAAGGAGGCGAGAGGGCAGCGCCGGGAGCTGAAGGGAACAAGGGAGACGAAATGAACAGACAGCAGCCGAAGGGTGCAGCGTTCGTATTCAATGTCCACTACAGCAAAAACTTTTCAGCTCCCGAGTGACCTTTCGTATAACCGTAGTGCGTGGCAAAAATGTAGACATCGGCTCGACTCATTCCCGCGGCGCGGCGCGTCGTGATGAGGCGGGCGGCGGAGTAGGAGCGCGCGTGGATGTCCCTCTTGTTCTCATGCTCATACAAGTGGGGAAGGAGCCTCCCTTATAAAGAGGTCCAACCCCCTCTAAACTAGCAATGTGGGACTAATTTTTTAGTAGTATCCCTTGCCTTGCACAAATGGGCTAAGTGGGCCTCTAGGATTTATTAGGAATTTCTGAAATAGTTATTGGGCTGCCCAAATAGACTAAATTCCAGCATATTCGTCCATGTGTTCACTTGGTTCCATACCGCGACTGCAAAGGGACAGTCCTTGCAGAGATGGCTTGCAGTTTCTGGCTCCTGAAGGCAGAGCTGGCATCTATGGTCAAGCTGCCAGCCACGCAATGCTAACCTGTCCGCGGTCAAAATCCTCTCGTGGAGGGCCAGCCATGCGAAGAATTTGCACTTGGGTTCGGCATGAGCGGACCAGACCTTGGAGGGGTTAAACCTAGGATGAGAGCCATAGAATTGCGCCCCAAAATGTCCCTTCACATAGTGAGACATTGGCACGAATCTCGACGTTATATCATTGACATGGGACTTAGATGTGCAATACTTAGGTACATTTAGATATGTCATATACTGCACATCTAAATAACTCAATTAAACATAAAACACAAAAGAAAATACCAGCCACGTAATATCAATAACATATGACCTAAATATGCAATACTTAGGGCACATCTAGATGTGCTTTAGCAAAACTGAAAAAGTATATTGATAAATTTTAGTCATGGTTAATTCTTCATATATATATGTTGTTGACTAGATTTGCTTCAGTCAGAGGTTATCGGTCGGGCCCATTATTATTTCCTTCTGTTCTACCTTTGTTTGGAGTGACTCGAACCTGTCCTAGATACCACGTTCGCCGTACCGCCCACAACTGGAATCTTGAAGCGAACAAATAAAATATCCATGTTCGATTGCAATTTTGGAGTAAAATTGATTGGCCGTCCGAGTCAGCTCCACCCACTAGCAGGAGCAGAAGCGGTCACATCTCTATCCTCTTCGGTCCTTGAACATCCTAACGTGCGATCATAACGGCACGCCTATGCGTTGAGTGGCACGTCATCATGTTGTGTAATGATCGGCAAGGTTCTCGGTCTTTAATACAGTAGAGACTCGCAACAACGACACCAGTTGGCGCTCGTACCCGGGGAAGGCCGCAACCTCCCGCTCAAACGGCAGCGCCAAAGCCGTCACATCACCATTTTGATTCACAGATTCGTCCGTAAGTTTGTTGTGCTTGCCTGTTGCAGTAGGTAGCATCAAGCATTATGAGCCGGTACGCACGACCGGGTGGGGATCGGCATCGATCGATAGCGAGCGAGGACGTCGGCGTCGGCGTGGAGCCGTGGTGTAGGCAGAGCGCGCAGTGGTACGTGGCGCTGCTCCCCTTCTCGTGGTAGAGCAACCAGGCTACGGTTCAAGTTTGGCGTTTTGGTTTCCTGCCCTTACGATGCTTGATCGTTTGTCTTCCGGAGCGTTGCATGATCTACTTGCTGATTGTTAATAGAGGTCGATCGATGGACTCGGCTAGAAGTGTCGGATTCTGCCAGAATTTTCTTATGGTTGCATCGAACGCCAAATTTCAGTGCCATTTCAGTTCCTGGGGATTTGCTTGCATTATTAAGCATATCGTTATTTTTCTCAAAAGAAGGAATTGCCTAGGTTATAGAGAGCAGTTGAATTACGATGAATAGATGGACGGGCAACTCGGTCAATCAACAGACAGTCTTAGTTCGTAAAATTAGTAAATCTACAGACAGTCTTCATTTTCTAGCAAGCTACCTGTTTCTTCCAAATAAATTAGGCGCGTGCATCTCTTCTCTGCTCTTCACTTAACACATTGACAAGGAAAAAGCGGAGTTCCTTTCCATATTTCTTATCGCGGCCATAGCTATCGCCGAGGGCAGACAGATGGCGAGGAATAGAAGCATCACGTTGATGCTGCAAGATACGTGTAAAAGGGACTAGTGCTCGCTTTGGTTTGCTCCAACATTTCAAATACAACGCTAGAGTATTTCTTCAGGACATTGATCTGTTTTCTCCATGGCAGGAACTAGAGTAAACTTCCTAGTGACTTGTGGGGTTATATAGGGGGCGCAGCCGTGCGAGCGTAATCAGGAAAAATAAGGTAATGCCATTCATGTACAATGTGTGCTACGCTCATCTACTTATTATCAGGTCATCTTACTGTCATGATTAACTGGACTCCGGCCTTGATCTGTTGATCATGCTAAATATGTGCTTTGGCGAACCGGCTGCGCACCCATGCCTGAACGGTGAGAGGCACGGTGATGTAGAATTGTAGATCATGCAACTGTTTACACTCCCAGCAAAAAATATCTAAGATTTCCTCGATTTTGTGCCCGTTTTACCCTTCACATGGTGGCATATCGGTCCGTCCTCGTCGTGGTGTTATCCAAATCTGACCAAGTTGTCGGCCTTGTGCAAATCCGCAACGACAACAAAGTGGGGAGGTCCATCCCGCTCTCACTCGCACCCGGGGAAGGCTGCACCCTCACGTACGGCCCCGCCCAGCCCAGCCACCGGCAAAACCGGAGCCACACCAGCGCGGCCGCGACACACCATCAGTCGGCATTTGCTTTCTTGCCTCCTCACTTCATCAGCACCGCAACGCCAGCAGAGGGCGGGGCTCGCGCGGCTGCACAGTGCACAGCACACGCCGGCGGAGTGGAGGTGGAGGCGAGCTAGCTGGTGGCGATGGGGATCCACCTGCTGGCGTTCGCGGGGGCGAGGATCTTCGTGCAGGTGTTCCAGGTCTCGGCGCCGCTGCTGTGGCCGCTCAACCTCTGGCTTCCTCTCGCGCGCCGCCTGCCCGAGGCCTGCGCCGTCGCCCGCGCCGCGCTCGCCGCCCACGTCGCCTGGCTGCGCCGGGCATGCCGTCCCGGCGCCCCCGTCTGGAGCCGCCGCGACGACGGGGTCTACCGCCGGGCGGTGCTCGACGTCGCCTACTACTGAGACGCTGGAACCGTTTGAGACCTGGAGACAGTAGCAGTGTTAATAATTTTCTCAAGTAAAGCAGAGTAGAGGTAGTGGTTAATTTCAGTTTGCTCTTTTGGTTTCATTCTTGGTCTAGCAATGCCTGGTCTGAATATGGGTTGTAACTAATCCTAATAATGATCTAAACGTTCTTATATTAGTTTACGGAGGTACAGGTGATCTGTTCATCCGCGCTTCTCATGAGGAATTTTGGTGACGATGAATACAGTGGAATGCTAGCTGCCACCGGTGACTTCCAGATCGGTTACGATGCTTCCCTGTGCATTTTTATCCATACAATTGGGATATGATGAAGACCGGCATTATAAAAGCGGTAACACTATTTTTTTCAGACCAGTCAAATGCCAGAAGGAATGACCACCATCACTATTGTGTTGATTCACAACTTAGAACACCAAGCTAGAATTATTGCGGTAAAATAGTGACTAGGAGGATATAAAAGGGCCATATGGAATTAAGATTTCCCATATTTAGCCAAATCAAGGAATTTTTAAAATAACGACAAAGTTTGTATTCCAAAATTAGTCTCGTTGATTTAGAATAATTTTGTACTTATTTTACTTTAAATCAGTGACACTTATTTTCGAATGAATGGAGTATTTCGCTTTCTGTGAAAGCGTCTGCTGCCGGGAATGCACTCAAAGTTGAAGCTCTTGATGCAATATAGACGAGCTTGCTTAGTCTGATTTCCTTCGCACACACACCAAAAAAAAAACAGCATGGCGAGTTACGGGAATTCAACCCGATTGCCTTCCTATGGCTCTGTAGTATTGTGGCAAGTGCTTAGTGAAGTGATTAAGGCCGATTTCATTCACGGAAAAGATATTAAGGCCGATTTCATTCACGGAAAAGATATTAAGGCCAATTTCTTGTTCGCAAAAACAAAAAATCCAAGTACATTTGCTCCTCATTGTCTCATTACCGATAGTGCATTGATCGAATGCTTTCATTATCTGGAACACTACACAAGGAAAATTTGCGCATATAAATTACATTTATCCAAGACTTATGATCGTGTGGATCGAGCATTTTCGGAGAAAACAATTTTAATGTTGGGCTTCGCTCGGCGGTGGGTTAGCTGGATTATGGCCTATGTAATCATGGGGATATGTGATCAAATTTAATGGATTCATGCCCAAGTTACCGTTTCAACCTATCGTCAAAGACAAGGTGGTCGGTCTCCTTTTTATTTTTTGTTTTATGGTTGGCGGGCTTTCCCCCAAGGTAGTATTGGCTGATCAAATTTTTCCCGTGAGAAAATGTCATTGAGATTCTGTTAAATCTCATCTCCTGTTGGCGATGGATGTCCTTGTGTTAAGGCGCAATGGTTGTATGGATAAGAAGAGCAAAAGGTGCAATATTCCAATGGTCAAGTGTGCAGAGCATAGGACAATATGGACAAGACGAAAGAGAAAGACACTGAGGCGAATATAAAGGAGAAGATGCATTCATATCTGGGAGTGTACAAGAAGTCACACACGCCTAAAGTGATTGAGATATGTCGCTTGATAGAGGCTACTATTTGCGCATTTCTTGGAAGGCTGCTCATCGATGCATCTTCGTTTACAAGAGTTTCCATGATGTTGGGTATGTCATCTTTGTTCAGAACAAGGTGAAAGAATGCGTGGAAGCGTATGCCCCTGGCAAGGACACGCTACGTGTTATATAGCCAAGGATAGGTTACAAAGATACGGTAGTTAGGTCGTGGATTAATCCTCAAGAAAAGCTATACAAGATATGAGGAGAAACCCTAACAACCTAACTACCAGATAACAACAATACACGCACACAAACCAACCACGCAATCTAACCGTGTCGGCGGTATATACAGTTTATACAATACCATATACACACAGTACAATTCTTTCTAACACGCCCTCTCAATCACAGCTTCATCAAGTTGAGATTGCTCTTAAAGTCTTCTAACTGTCGCCATGATAGGGCTTTGGTAAAGCCATCTGCAACTTGATCACCTGTGGGAATAAAACAAATGTCCAGTAGTTTTTTAGCTACCCTCTCTCGAACAAAATGATAGTCAACCTCTATGTGTTTTGTCCTTGATGAATCACCGGATTTGCTGACAGATACATTGCACCAATGTTATCACACCAGAGGTGTGCAACTGGTGAATGCATAACTCCAAGTTCACGTAGCAAAGTTTGGACCCAAATAATCTCAGCAGTAGTATTAGTTAAAGGTTTGTACTATGCCTCTGTACTGGACCTAGAGACAGTAGCTTGCTTACGTGCACTCCAGGAAATCAAATTTGGACTAAAGAACACACAAAATCCTCCTGTTGACCTTCTGTCATCTGGACATCCTGCCAAGTCAGCATCTGAGAAAGCACTAACAACATTGAAAGTTGACTTGGTAAATTTCAGACCTGTACTCATAGTACCTCTGAGATATCTCAAAATTCTCTTAACAGTTGTCATATGCTGAGAAGTGGGAGAATGCAAGTACTGACATACTTTGTTAACTGGAAAACAAATGTTAGGTCTTGTCAGTGTTAAGTACTGCAAAGCACCTACCATACTCCTGTATTTTGTTGACTCCTCGGCCCCTAAAGGCTCTCCTTCTTCTCTTGACAGTTTTTTTGATGTAGAGAGAGGCATGTTTGAGACCTTGCAATTTACCATTCCTGCACGCTTAAGCATATCCAAGACATATTTTTATTGGGTGAGGAGTATTCCATCTTTTACCTTTTTAACCTCAATTTCCAAGAAGTAGTGTAGGTCACCCAAATCTTTCAAGGCAAAATCCTTCTTAAGACCTTCTAATAAAGCTACAGTTGCATCTTCTAATGATCTAGCAACAATAATATCATCAGCATAGACCAACATAAAAATAGTGATATTTCCTTTCCTATAGAAGAACAAAGAAGTATCTCCCTTGGATGATTTGAAACCAATCGTTTGAAGCTTTTTTCACTTAACTTGGAGTACCAAGCCCTTGGTGCTTGTTTTAATACATATAGGGCTTTATCAAGTTTGCAAAGATTATTTTCCTTGCCTTTTACCTCATAACCAGGTGGTTGTCTCATATAAACTTCTTCCTATAGAACGCCATGAAGGAACGCATTCTGTACATCCAATTGCCTCAGGCTCCAGTTCCTTGACACTGCAACAGAAAGAACAAGTCTGATAGTAGCTGCCTTCACAACAGGACTGAAGGTATCTTCATAGTATATACCATATCTCTGTTTAAAACCCTTAGCTACTAGTCTTGCCTTATACCTATCAACTTGACCATCTGCATTTCTCTTAATTTTATAGACCCACTTGCAGTCAATAACATTTTTGTTTTGTGTTGGTGGAACTAGGTGTCGTGTCTTATTTTTAATAAGAGCACCATACTCATCATTCATAGCCATTTTCCACTTAGTGTCACTTAGGGCTTCATGTAAACTACTTGGTTCACCAGTAGTTGTTAAACCCCCAAAACGAACCTTAAGCTTGTCATACCTGACCGTAATATCTGTACGGACTTGCAGTTTTACAATACCATGTTGTGATCTTGTTCTCTGAGTCGGCACATCAGGAGTTGTATGAGGTTGCGGCGCAGAGGATCCGGTGGAAGGAGTCACAGCCGCACGAGATCCCACGTCGATCCTGCTGTCAGCGACAGGGGGCCGACATCCTGCCTTGTCGCTTCGGCGCCAGAGACGCCAGCCGATGCTCCCGCGCCGGGTTGGGACACTTGGTAGTCATCGAGGGGCGGCGTGCTACGCGAGGAAATGGTCGGCTGGTGCTGCGCCATGTGCCTACCACAGGTTGGCCCACCTGGGAAACCGATGCCCGACGCGCCCATGCGTCGTTCTCTGGGTGGAGTGCGCAGACCGAGGAAGATTCGCCTGAACTGCCTACACCTGCGTCGTCAGCCTCGGGATCGGTGTCGTCAACACCTGAATCTGTTTCGTGCTCTGTGCCATTTTCATCTTGTACTGTCTGCCATAAAATTATGCACAGGAGCTGGATTTTCACCTGGATTAGTAGAAAATTTAGCATGTTGATCAAGTACACGTTCACCCCCATGATCAATAGGCTCAGATGGAATAGTTTCAGGAAGCAACAAGACTTCAGAGAGAAGAGGAATGCCTACATTAGGGTTTAAGGCCTTGAAAGGAAAAAAACTGTTTCATCAAAAATAACATCACAAGATATATAGACTCGGCTGGCAGAAACATCAAGACACTTGAAGCCTCTGTGGAGATTACTGTATCCGAGGAAAACATGTTGTTTGGATCAGAATTCTAATTTTCAAGAATTGTATGGATGGAGATTGGGCCAACAAGCACACCCAAAAACTCGAAGTGAATGATAGTTTGGTTGTTCATGAAACAAACGACCTAAGGGAGTTTCAAAGTTGATCACTTTGCTAGGGGTGTGATTTATCATATATGTGCCTGAGAGAAAAACCTCATCCCGGAATTTGAGAGGCATAGAGGCATGAGCCAAGAGGGAAAGTCCCACGTCTACAATGTGGCGATGTTTTCTTTCAGCTGATCCGTTCTGCTGGTGAGCATGTGGACAGGAGACATGGTGGGTGATTCCTAGTTAGCGAAAAAAGGAATTTAGGCGTTCATATTCGCCACCCCAGTCTGTTTGCATGGTAATAATTTTTCTATTGAACAATCTTTCAACTAACGCTTGAAATTCAGGGAAGATCTTAAAAACTTCATATTTGTGCTTAAGAAGATAGATCCACGTGAATTTCTAATCATCAATAAAGGACACATAATCACTACTAGGGAAAAGCTTATACACAGATGCTTACTAGTAGCGCGGGTTTATACCCCTCGCTACTGCTACTTACTAGTAGCGCGTGTTTTTACCCCTCGCTACTACTAACTTGATAGTAGTAGCGCGGGTTTTTAACCCTCGCTACTACTAAGCAGTCTCTATCGTGCCCCCCTCAGACATGCCATAGTAGTAGCGAGGGTTATAAACCTACCTACTACTTTGTGAATAGTTGTAGCGATGGTCATATGCCCACGCTACTGGTATATTCCCACACCACCCACCCCGATCCACCACACCAACCGGCCCACTCCACCCACCAATATTTGTCTCAAAAAAAAGAAAAAGAAAACAACCCTTGATCCAGATCCCCTCCATAGCCGGCCTCCCTTCCACCTCCTCTCTTCTCCCAACCCACTTGCCGCCAGCGAGTACTAGCACACAGAGGGACAGGAGCCTCCTCCCCCTCCTCCCCCGCCCCGCCGATCCCAATGGCTGCCATGCAGCACCGCCCCCTCCATGCCCTCACGCACCCTCGCCAACACCTCATCTGCTCTCTTCGATTTTGTCGATCTACGGGACTGACTGACTGACCCTGCCCCGCGGCTGCTCGCCCAGTCACCGACCTGCTCCTCTGGAGGCGGAGGAACGCCTCCGCGGCGGCCATCGCGGGCGCCACGCACCCTCGCCCAGTCGATGACCTGCTCCTTTGGAGGAGGAGGAACGCCTCTGTGGCCGCCGTCGCAGGTGCCACACACCCTCGCCAGTCGCCGACTTGCTCCTCTGGAGGCATAGGAACACCTCTGTGGCGGCCGTCGCAGACGCCACACTCATCTGGTTCCTCTTCGAGCGCGTCAGGTACAGCCTCACATCGGTCCTCTCTAACGCCGTCCTCCTCGTCGACATCCTCTTCTTCTGGGACAAGTCCGTCTCACTGCTCAATAGGTTTGTCCCTGCGTTTACTCCCCACTTTGCTCTGCCTGGCGCCTGGCCTGCCCTGCTACTCCAGTCGAGACTCCAGAGTAGGAGCAACTCTTGTTCAAGATCTGATGCAGAACTAAACTGCTCCCCTGTCTTGCTAGGGTCGTACGCTCTGTGTCTACTGACGAGTATCGGATACAGATTAGGACCAAAATCAAAGTAGGTTCAGTCACGCAAATGTTTTATCACTTTGTCCAAACTAAATTCATCCAGTCGGTTTGCTACAATTTATATTACTGTACTTCGGAAGTGTTGTAGAATTTGGGCCTTAGCACTTTGGAGTTTGGCTGTAGTTTGAGATTAATCTTTGGGAGACGTTAGATTGGGTTCAAGGATGGATCTGCCCATTCAGTGTGCAGAGGATTTTCTAATTTAACACTTGTCCACTAGTACATTAGTTATCATGAACCTACATTGTAACGCCCCGGATTCGATGCGCCAGGTGTCTGCCAGTTATTTGCCGTCGTTGCCATGTCATTTGCTTGCGTGTTGCATTTTATCATGTCATCATGTGCATCTCATTTTGCATACGTGTTTGTCTCATGCATCCGAGCATTTTCCCCATTGTCCGTTTTGCAATCCGGCACTCCTATGTCATCCGGTGCCCCCTTTTGCCTCTTTTCGTGTGCGGGTGTTAAACGTTCTCGGAATGGACCGAGGTTTGCCAAGCGGCAATGGTACACCACCGGTAGACCTCCTGTCAAGTTTTGTGCCATTTGGAGTCCGTTTGATACTCCAACGGTTAACCGGGTAACCGCAAAAGCCCTCTTTGTGTTGCAGCCCAACACCCCTCCAAAGTGGCCCATAACTCATCCAAACCACCTCCATGCTCTTGGTCGTTCAATCACGATCATGTGGGCGAATACTACACCTCATTTGGACACTCCCACCTCCTTCTATGTATAAATATGCATCTCCCTCCAATTCCGGGTCCCAAAACCC
>NC_057798.1:745996685-746007499 GCF_018294505.1 Triticum aestivum
GCCGCCGCCCGGCTTCCCGCGCCGGCCGCTAGCCCCGCCGTGGCCCGGCCTCCGCCGCCGCCGCCGCGCCGGATCTGGCAGGATCCGGCCGGGCCAACCCGTCCCCGACCCTCTCCGGCCGCCTCCCTCTCGCCTCGAAATCCGTGCAGATCCTGCAGGTTGACCCCGAAAATTCCTAAGTCCTTGAGTTTTAACATTCTATTGCCATGTTCATTACATCATATCTCTACATCCGTAGCTCCGCTTCACGCGCATGATATGTCAAAATGTTCACTGAGAGATTCTCTTCATTTTGTTCCATTTTGCCATGCTTGTTTGAGTTCATCTTGATGCTCTAATAATCGTTGCAAGAGTGCTATGTGATGTTAATCTGCTGAAACTGTTATAACTTGGTGATTTGTCATTTTCATTGCATTTGATGTGTGCATCCTATGAGCATGAGCTCTACATATGTTTTGTACTACATCATGCCATCTTTATAGTGGTGCCATCCTTGTATTTTTGTGGGTCTTGTAGTGAGTGGATCGAGCTTGTTAAGTAGGGTACTTGCTGTTGCTGTTTTGCTAGACAGAGTCTGCTATATCATGATGCTATATAAACCTGCTGCTACAAGTCATTCTATGCATAATCTGGAGATGTTCACTAAGGATGATTTGTTATACATGTCATGATATATCCATCCATGCCCCTGGTTGCATTTATAACCTGCTGTATCTTGTTGTTATCTTGCCCTCAAAACTGCTAAATAATGTTGCTGTCAGCCTGTTAACATTACGTTCAATTTTTCCATGAGCTTTGCTAGTGATCCATGCACCCTATGAACTTGCTATTACCATGCTTAGCTTCATAAACATGCCTTCGTACTGTTGGTCACATTGCCATGCCATGTATTGCTTTGTGGTGAGTTGTACAAGCTCACCAACATGCCTACTTATTGTTGTTCCTGCCATGTATGAATCTGTCATATCACTTGCTATGTTTACATGGGTGCCATCATATTTTCTATGCCCTTTTGGTTCATGGTCAGTAAGGTACTTTTGTTATATTCAATTAGTAGATTCATGCCATGCCTTTGTTTGTAATGATAAGTTTCTGTAACATGTTGTTTGATAGCTCTAAACATTGCAACCTGATGTTATTTCTGCTAATGACTGAAACTGTTATTATTTGCAATCTTGCCATGTCCTTTTGAGCATGTTCTAGTGATTTCGGGAGATAGCTCAGTGTTCATGTTTTATCGTGCTTTACCTGTACATCATGTCCATACCTTTTATTTTCATATTGTGGTACTGTAGCATGTTGTTTTGGTGCTTGCAATATGCCTAGCTGCTGTTTTGGACAGCATGCCCTTTAACCTTGTATGATGTGTATGTGTTGAAACGTTGCTCCGTTTCGAGTGTGCTCTATATGAAACTTGCTTAGATTTGCATGTAGTTTCATATTATCATGTTTCATCATTGTTTTGAGGTGTTTGCTTGATGTTTGTATGCATTTTGCATCAATGCCATGTTTAACTTGTTTTGCTCATATCTTCTAGGCCGTAGCTCCGAATTAAATAAACTTTATATGTAACTTGACTAGAATATCGTGTAGATCACCTTGTTGCATCTTTAACTTGCTGTTTATCAACTTGAACATAAGGTTTATTCAGATCTGGACCAATTTCGAAAATGCATATGAGGACTTACGGGAATTGTTATATGTTGCTTCCGGCCTCATTTAAACTTGCTTTGACGGGTTGCTCTTGTATGGATCTTCTCTTGCCATGAGTAGCTTCATGTAGCTTTGTCATACATCATGCTTGTTGTGCATCATGTCTTGTCTATGTGTGGTGTGTTTACTATGTTGTGTGCTTCTTCTCGATAGTTCCCGTTTCGTTGCGATCGTGAGGATTCGTTCGTCTATGCTTTGGTTCGTCTTCGTGGCTTCATCTTCTTCATGGACTCGTTCTTCTTCCTAGCGGGATTTCAGGCAAGATGACCGTTACCCTGGATCTCACTACTATCATTGCTATGCTAGTTTCTTCATTCTATCACTTTGCCGCGCTACCTATCACTTTGCTCAGCCCCTCTTATAGCGTTACTAGTTGCAGGTGAAGTTGAAGATTTCCCCATGATGGACAGGACTATGTTGGGATATAACAATATCTCTTATATTATTAATGCATCTATATACTTGGTAAAGGGTGGAAGACTCGGCCTTATTCCTGGTGCTTTGTTCCACTCTTGCCACCCTAGTTTTCGTCATATCGGTGTTATGTTCCCGGATTTTGCGTTCCTTATGCGGTTGGTTGATTTATGGGACCCCCTTGACAGTTCGCTTTGAATAAAACTCCTCCAGCAAGGCCCAACCTTGGTTTTACCATTTGCCTCACCTAACCCTTTTTCGCTTGGGTTTCCGGAGCCCGAGGGTCATCTATATTTTACCCCCCCCCCCCGGGCCAGTGCTCCTCCGAGTGTTGGTCCAACCTGAGCGATGTCCGGCTCCCCCTGGGCAACCAGGGTCTATGCCAACCCGACGTCTGGCTCATCTGATGTGCCCTGAGAACGAGATACGTGCGACTCCTATCGGGATTTGTCGGCACATCGGGCGGCTTTGCTGGTCTTGTTTTACCATTGTCGAAATGTCTTGTAAACCGGGATTCCGAGTCTGATCGGGTCTTCCTGGGAGAAGGAACATCCTTCGTTGATCGCGAGAGCTTATCATGGGCTAAGTTGGGATACCCCTGCAGGGTATAAACTTTCAAGAGCCGTGCCCGCAGTTATGTGGCAGATGGGAATTTGTTAATGTCCGGTTGTAGATAACTTGACACCAGATGCGAATTAAAACGCATCAACCACGTGTGTAGCCGTGATGGTCTCTTTTCGGCAGAGTCCGGGAAGTGAACACGGTTTTTGGGTTATGCTTGCCATAAGTAGGAGTTCAGGGTCACTTCTTGATCATTGCTAGCTTCATGACCGTTCTGTTTGCTCTCTTCTCGCTCTTATTTGCGTATGTTAGCCACCATACTTGCTTAGTCGCTGCTACAACCTCACCACTTTGCCCCTTCCTTACCCATTAAGCTTTGCTAGTCTTGATACCCATGGTAATGGGATTGCTGAGTCCTCATGGCTCACAGATTACTACAACAACAGTTGCAGGTATAGGTTTTGTGATGATCTTGATGCGAGAGCGATGTTTGCTTGTTCTGGAGTTCTTCTTCTGCTTCTTCTTCGATCAGGGGATAGGTTCTAGGTCGGCAGCCTGGGCTAGCAGGGTGGATGTCATTTGAGTTTCTGTTTGTGTTTCATCCGTAGTCGGATGGTGCTCTTATGTAAGATGATGTTGTATTCGTGTGGCATTGTATGCCTTTTGTATGTATCACCATCTATTATGTAATGTTGATGTAATGATATCCACCTTGCAAAAGCGCTTCAATATGCGGGTCTATCCTTGGTGGGACCTTCAAGTTCCTTTTGGATAGGGTCGCATATTGGGCGTGACAAGTTGGTATCAGAGCCTCGACCGACCCTAGGAGCCCCCTTAATTGATCATGTAGTTTGGTTGTTGTCGAGTCTAGAAAGAAAACTGATTCCGAAGTCTAGTTATATCAGAGAATAGGAATTCTTTTTACTCCTCAGCCCCCTTCGTCGCTCTGGTAAGGAATATTGACGTAGGTGTTTTGAATTACTGCTCTTCTCCTTCAAATTTTTCGTTAGGATCACGTTGTTGGTTTTTTCTGATCATTGGTTCCCAGCTCTTTTTATCCGGTGCATTTCTCGTCAAGTTGACTCGAGCCTCTTCATCTTTGCCAAGTTCAATCCTCAGTTGTTTTCATTTCCCACCCGCCTACCCCTTTTTCGAGTATCCATCCTACTCGTGCAAAGTCTTTGCTTTTCTTTCCTCAATGATTTCAATCGGTATTTTCTCTTCAAGATATTCGTCGGTTCCCCCTTCCAAGTTGCCTTTATTTTCCCACCCTCCCACCCTCTTCTTCCCGGAGCCTGAGTCTCTTCCGAGCATCAATTTCATTTTGTGCGACACCTCTTCAGTCTTTCATAAATTATCTCAACCGGTGAATTCTCGTCTGGTTCATCAATGTTCGTCTTGTTTTCTTTCCGGTGGGTCCAAATTCAAGTTTTTTGGTGTCGATCGTATCTTTTCCCTCGGCTCAAATATTTTTCCTTTGCTTGTTCGCCTCTCGCAATTCTATCATTCCGGAGTGCTCTAGACATCTCAGGAGATTCGTTTGTGTTTGAATTAATTCGAGGTTGTCACCTCATTCAAATATTTCAATTGTTCCGGTGCGTCATCTATCTGTTCAACATCCCTTTCCAATGGTGTTATCTCTTCAGTGGGCCCTAACCCACAGGTCTTTTCCCAGGATCTTACCTGACTCTTCTAATTTCCCGGAGTTATTCTCAATTCTTTTCAAGTGTGACGTAAGAATGGATTCCATCAGTCACATGCCTTCTCCAAGATCGCTTTCAAATTCTTTTAATTGTTGGCTCAACCTTTTCGGGTTTCATTCTCCCGGAGTATCTCAACAAATTTTGTTGGTGTTTCTCATCGTCAGTTGAAGACCGAAGAAGAGTTTTTCCTCTAAATCTTGTCCGTTCTCTCGAAGTTTCGTGGTTCTTGCTTCATGTTATCCTCTCGATTTATTCCATTTGTCAGATATTCCTTTTCTCACCCATCCGGAGTATGTCAGGAGTTGTTTTTCCATTTCTTTTCACCAAAGGCATCATTTCACCTACCGTTATCCAATTATCCTCGTGCTTCATTCAAGTGTTCTTTAATCAGCTCATGATCTCTTTGTTCTTTTGCATCTAAATCCCCTCTAGCATTTTGGTTCTTCTAATTCTTCCTGGTGATTCATTCTCTTTCATCAGTCATTTCCGAATTCTTACGGTGGTTCGTTCAAGATTCTTTCCTTGATCATCATTTTAATAAATTCGTTCTTTCCAATCCTACCGGGGCTTCATTGAAGACCTTCCTCAAGGTTGCGCCATATTCCCCTCAATCCTTTTTCAAACAAGAATAAGTAGCATGCAAAATCCGTTGCTTGTCATCGAGTTAATTAGGTGAGGATAAGCATAACGTAAATCTTATTCATATATATTTCATCAAGTGAGTAATCCCTTCCTTTAGAGTTTGTTCTTGGTGAATAAATTCTAGTTTCAAGTGTTTTCATATTTTCTTTTCCGGAGTTCAAATTTCCTCGGCCATTTCGTCGGAACCTCCATCTAAATCATTGCAGGGCTTTAGTCTTATTCTTTCATCCTTCATTCTATCTCACCATCCTTTTGTCACCGGAGTTCTTCACGGTGGTTCTTTAGGAGTTAATTCATTCTTTAAGAGTTCATCAAGATTCTTGTTGGACGAGTTCAAGTATCTTTTCTTCTCGCGTCTCGAAGTGCAAATAATTCTACGTTTTCTCCTGAAGTGGAGTTTTGCATTTCTTCGTTATTCCCAGATATTCAAGCATTTGCTTGTGCCATATTTTCACCTCAAGTTTTGAGTTGTTTTTGATAAGTCCACAACAAGCTTATTCTTTCGTTGTTGATTTTCTCAACAACTCTGTTCAACCCTTCCTTCTAACTTCTTTTCATTCCATTCTTTCAATTCTTCCGGAGGCATTGAAGTGTTCATCTCGTCAAGTGTCATCCCATCTGTGAAGTTCATGTTCTATTCCTCCATGTTTCAGCCGGAGTGTTGCCTAAATCCTTTCAGTCTTATTCGTTTCTTATCTCGTTCAAACCGGAGTGGTTTCATAGTCTATCTGATTCTGTGAGCTTTCGATTCTCGTCATTCCTCTCTTCTTCTCGAGTGCTCTCGATTCTTTTCTTCTTCTCTTGAGTTCTTGTTTCACCTCATCCCTTTCCCCTTCCGTCTCGGTCCTAAGATCTCGGGACGAGATCTCTTGTTAGTGGAGGAGTGTTGTAACGCCCCGGATTCGATGCGCCAGGTGTCTGCCAGTTATTCGCCGTCGTTTCCATGTCATTTGCTTGCATGTTGCATTTTATCATGTCATCATGTGCATCTCATTTTGCATACGTGTTCGTCTCATGCATCCGAGCATTTTCCCCGTTGTCTGTTTTGCAATCCGAAACTCCTATGTCATCCGGCGCCCCCTTTTGCC
Organism: Triticum aestivum; assembly: GCF_018294505.1. Taxonomy (NCBI): domain Eukaryota; kingdom Viridiplantae; phylum Streptophyta; class Magnoliopsida; order Poales; family Poaceae; genus Triticum; species Triticum aestivum. Next base: position 746,002,807 of record NC_057798.1, read on the forward strand.
TCTTTTTGTGTGCGGGGGTTAACCGTTCTTGGAATTGACCGAGGTTTGCCAAGCAGCATTGGTACACCACCGGTAGACCGCCTGTCAAGTTTTGTACCATTTGGAGTCCGTTTGATACTCCAACGATTAACCGGGTAACCGCAAAAGCCCTCTTTGTGTTGCAGCCCAACACCCCACCAAAGTGGCCCATAACTCATCCAAACCGCCTCCATGCTCTCGATCGTTCGATCACGATCGTGTGGGAGAAAACTACACCTCATTTGGACACTCCCACCTCCTTCTACGTATAAATATGCATCTCCCTCCAATTCCGGGTCCCGAAACCCTAAAAATTCCCGTCGCACGCCGCTGGACATGTCCGTCCGCCGCCGGACACACCGCGCCAGACCGCCCGCTCCCCGCCGGAACCGCCGACCCCGCCGCCAAATCTCCTCCTCCACCGGCCGCCTCCTCGCCGGCGTGCATCCCGCCGCCAACGACCGCCGCCTCCGCCGGCCTCCGCGTCGCCGCCCTTCGTCGACCGGAGCCGCGCCTCCCCACGCCGCTGCCGCCCGTCGGCGCCGACCTCGTCGCCGGAACAGCGCGCCACCGTCGCCTGGCTTCCCGCGCCGGCCGCCAGCCTCCCCGCCGTGGCCCGCCCTCCGCCACCGCCGCCGTGATAGATCCGGCCGGGCCAACCCGTCCCTGACCCTCTCCGGCCGCCTCCCTCCTCTCCGGCATGTTCTCCTGCGAGAACCGCCTCACCTTGAAATCCGTGCAGATCCCGCAGGTTGACCCCGAAAATTCCTAAGTCCCTGAGTTTTAACATTTTGTTACCATGTTCATTACATCATATCTCTGCATCAGTAGCTCTGTTTCACGCGCATGATATGTCAAAATATTCACTGAGAGATTCTCTTCATTTTTTCCATTGGGCCATGCTTGTTTGAGTTCATCTTGACGCTCTAATCATCGTTGCAAGAGTGCTATGTGATGTTAATCTGCTGAAACTGTTATAACTTGGTGATTTGTCATTTTCGTTGCATTTGATGTGTGCATCCTATGAGCATGAGCTCTACATGTGTTTTGTACTACATCATGCCATCTTTAAAGTGGTGCCATCCTTGTATTTGTGTGGGTCTTGTACGGAGTGCATCGAGCTTGTTAAGTAGGGTACTTGTTGTTGCTGTTTTGCTAGACAGATTCTACTATATCATGATGCTATATAAACCTGCTGCTACAAGTCATTCTATGCATAATCTGGAGATGTTCACTAAGGATGATTTGTTATACATGACATGCTCTATCCATCCATGCCCCTGGTTGCATTTATAACCTGTTGTAGCTTGTTGTTATCTTGCCCTCAAAACTGCTAAAAAATGTTGTTGTCAGCCTGTTAACATTAAGTTCAGTTTTGCCATGAGCTTTGCTAGTGATTCATGCATCCTATGAACTTGATATTACCATTCTTAGCTTCAGAAACATGTCTTATTACCGTTGGTCACATTTACATGCCATGTATTGCTTTGTGGTGAGTTTTACAAGCTCACCAACATGCCTACTTATTGTTGTTCCTACCATGTATGAATCTGTCATATCACTTGCTATGTTTACATGGGTGCCATCTTATTTTCTATGCCCTTTTGGCTCATGGTCAGTAAGGTACTTTTGTTACATGCAATTAGTAGATTCATGCCATGCCTTTGTTTGCCAATGTAAGGTTCTTTAACATGTTGTTTGATAGCTCTAAACATTGCAACCTGATGTTATATCTGCTAATGACTGAAACTGTTATTATTTGCAATCTTGCCATGTCCTTTTGAGCATGTTCTAGTGATTTTGGGAGATAGCTCAGTGTTCATGTTTTATCGTGCTTTACCTATACATCATGTCCATGCCTTTTTTTCATATTGTTGTACTGTAGCATGTTGTTTTGGTGCTTGCAACATGCCTAGCTGCTGTTTTGGACAGCATGCCCTTTAACCTTGTATGATGTGTATGTGTTGAACCATTGCTCCGTTTCGAGTGTGCTCTATATGAAACTTGCTTAGATTTGCATGTAGTTTCATATTATCATGTTGCATCATTGTTTTGAGGTGTTTGCTTGATGTTTGTATGCATTTTGCATCAATGCCATGTTTAACTTGTTTTGCTCATATCTTCTACGTCGTAGCTCCGAATTAAATGAACTTTATATGTAACTTGACTAGAATCTCGTGTAGATCATCTTGTTGCATCTTTAACTTGCTGTTTAACAACTTGAACATAAGGTTTATTCATATCTGGACCAATTTCGAAAATGCATATGAGGACTTACCGGAATTGTTATATGTTGTTTCCGGCCTCATTTAAACTTTTTGGTGTGTTGCTCTTGTATGCATCATCTCTTGCCATGAGTAGCTTCATGTAGCTTTGTCATGCATCATGCTTGTTGTGCATCATGTCTTGTCTATGTGTGGTGTGTTTCACTATGTTGTGTGCTTCTTCTCGATAGTTTCCGTTTCGTTGCGATCGTGAGGATTCTTTCATCTACGCTTGGTTCGCCTTCGTGGCTTCATCTTCTTCATGGCTCGTTCTTCTTCCTAGCGGGATTTCAGGCAAGATGACCGTTACCCTGGATCTCACTACTATCATTGCTATGCTAGTTGCTTCGTTCTATTGCTTTGCCGCGCTACCTATCACTTGCTCTTCAAGCCTCCCAAATTGCCATGTCAGCCTCTAACCTTTTCACCCTTCCTAGCAAATCGTTTCTTGGCTATGTTACCGCTTTGCTCAGCCCCTCTTATAGCGTTGCTAGTTGCAGGTGAAGTTGAAGATTGCCCCATGATGGACAGGACTATGTTGGGATATCACAATATCTCTTATATTATTAATGCATCAATATACTTGGTAAAGGGTGGAAGACTCGGCCTTATGCCTGGTGTTTTGTTCCACTCTTGCCGCCCTAGTTTCCATCATATCGGTGTTATGTTCTCGGATTTTGCGTTCCTTACGCGGTTGGGTGATTTATGGGACCCCCTTGACAGTTTGCTTTGAATAAAACTCCTCCAGCAAGGCCCAACCTTGGTTTTACCATTTGCCTCACCTAGCCCTTTTTCCCTTGGGTTTCCGGAGCCCGAGGGTCATCTTTATTTTACCCCCCCAGGCCAGTGCTCCTCCGAGTGTTGGTCCAACTTGAGCAATGTCCTGCGCCCCCTGGGCAACCAGGGTCTATGCCAACCCGACGTCTAGCTCATCCGGTGTGCCCTGAGAACGAGATACGTGCGACTCCTATCGTGATTTGTCGGCACATCGGGCGGCTTTGCTGGTCTTGTTTTACCATTTTCGAAATGTCTTGTAAACCAGGATTCCGAGTCTGATCGGGTCTTCCTGGGAGAAGGAATATCCTTCGTTGATCGCGAGAGCTTATCATGGGCTAAGTTGGGACACCCCTGTAGGGCATAAACTTTCGAGAGTCGTGCCCGCGGTTATGTGGCAGATGGGAATTTGTTAATGTCCGGTTGTAGATAACTTGACACCAGATCCGAATTAAAACGCATCAACCGCGTGTGTAGCCGTGATGGTCTCTTTTCGGAGGAGTCCGGGAAGTGAACACGGTTTTTGGGTTATGCTTGCCGTAAGTAGGAGTTTAGGATCACTTCTTGATCATTGCTAGCTTCACGACCGTTCCGTTTGCTCTCTTCTTGCTCTTATTTGCGTATGTTAGCCACCATACTTGCTTAGTCGCTGCTGCAACCTCACCACTTTGCCCCTTCCTTACCCATTAAGCTTTGCTAGTCTTGATACCTATGGTAATGGGATTGCTGAGTCCTTGTGGCTCACATATTACTACAACAACAGTTGTAGGTACAGGTTTTGTGATGGTCTTGACGCGAGAGCGATGTTTGCTTGTTCTGGAGTTCTTCTTTTGCTTCTTCTTCGATCATGGGATAGGTTCCAAGTCGGCAGCCTGGTCTAGCAGGGTGGATGTCGTTTGAGTTTCTGTTTGTGCTTCATCCGTAGTCGGATGGTGCTCTTATGTAAGATGATGTTGTATTCGTGTGGCATTGTATGGCTTTTGTATGTATCCCCATCTATTATGTAATATTGATGTAATGATATCCACCTTGCAAAAGCGCTTCAATATGCGGGTCTATCCTTGGTGGAACCTTCGAGTTCCTTTTGGATAGGGTCGCATATTGGGCGTGATAAGTTGGTATCAGAGCCTCGACCGACCCTAGGAGCCCCCTTTATTGATCGTGTAGTTTGGCCGCGTTGTCGAGTCTAGAAAAAAAACTGATTTCGGAGTCTAGTTATATCGGAGAGTAGGAATTCTTTTTACTCCTCAGCCCCCTTCGTCGCTCTGGTAAGGAATCTTGACGTAGATGTTTTGAATTACACCTCTTATCCTTCAAATTTTTCTTTAGGATCACGTAGTTGGTTATTTCCGATCATTGGTTCTCAACTCTTTTTATCCGGTGCATTTCTCATCAAGTTGACTCGAGCCTCTTCATCTTTACCAAGTTCAATCCTCATTTGTTTTCTTTTCCCACCCGCCCACCCCTTTTTCTTCTTGGAGCCGGAGTCCCTAATCGAGTATCCATCCTACTCATGCGAAGTCTTTGCTTTTCTTTCCTCAATGATTTCAACCGGTGTTTTCTCTTCAAGATATTGGTCGGTTCCCCCTTCCAAGTTGCCTTTGTTTTCCCACCCTCCCACCCTCTTCTTCCCGGAG
>NC_057798.1:746007768-746051462 GCF_018294505.1 Triticum aestivum
AGTCCCTTTCGAGCATCAATTTCATTTCATGCAAAACCTCTTCAGTCTTTCATAAATTATCTCAACCGGTGAATTCCCGTCTGGTTCATCAATGTTCGTCTTGTTTTCTTTCCGGTGGGTCCAAATTCAAGTTTTTCGGTGTCGATCGTATCTTTTCCCTCGGCTCAAATATTTTTCCTTTGCTTGCTCGCCTCTCGCCATTCTATCATTCCGGAGTGCTCTAGACATCTCAGGATATTCGTCTGTGTTTGAATTAATTCGAGGTTGTCACCTCATTCAAATATTTTAATTGTTCCAGTGCATCATGTATCTGTTCAACATCCCTTTCTAACGGTGTTATCTCTTCAGTAGGCCTTAACCCACAGGTTTTTTCCCAGGATCTTACCTGACTCTTCTAATTTCCCGGAGTTATTCTCAATTCTTTTCAAGTGTGACGTAAGAATGGATTCCATCAGTCACATGCCTTCTCCAAGATCGCTTTCAAATTCTTTTCATTGTTGGCTCAACCTTTTCGGGTTTCATTCTCCCGGAGTATCTCAACAAATTTTGGTGCTGTTTCTCGTCGTCAGTTGAATACCAAAGGAGAGTTTTTCCTCTAAATCTTCTCCGTTCTCTCGAAGTTTCGTGGTTCTAGCTTCATGTTATCCTCTCGATTTATTCCATTTGTCAGATATTCCTTTTCTCACCCATCTGGAGTATGTCAGGAGTTGTTTTTCCATTTCTTTTCACCGGAGGCATCATTTCACCTACCGTTATCCAATTATCCCGGTGCTTCATTCAAGTGCTCTTTAATCAGCTCACGATCTCTTTGTTCTTTTGCATCTAAATCCCCTCTAGCATTTTGGTTCTTCTAATTCTTCCTGGTGATTCATTCTCTTTCATCAGTCATTTCCGAATTCTTACAATGGTTCGTTCAAGATTCTTTCCTTGATCATCATATTAATAAATTCGTTCTTTCTAATCCTACCGGGGGTTCATTGAAGACCTTCCTCAAGGTTGCGCCATATTCTCCTCAATCCTTTTTCAAACAAGAATAAATAGCATGCAAAATCCGTTGCTTGTCATCGAGTTAATTAGGTGAGGATAAGCATAACGTAAATCTTATTCATATTTCATCAAGTGAGTAATCCCTTCCTTCAGAGTTTGCTCTTGGAGAATAAATTCTAGTTTCAAGTGTTTTCATTTTTTCTTTTCCGGAGTTCAAATTTCCTCGGCCATTTCGTCGGAACCTCCATCTAAATCATTGCAAGGCTTTAGTCTTATTCTTTCATCCTTCATTCTATCTCACCATCCTTTTGTCACCGGAGTTCTTCATGGTGGTTCTTCAGGAGTTAATTCATTCTTTAAGAGTTCATCAAGATTCTTGTTGGAGGATTTCAAGTATCTTTTCTTCTCGCGTCTCGAAGTGCAAATAATTCTCCGTTTTCTCTGAAGTGGAGTTTTGCATTTCTTCGTTATTCCCAGATATTCAAGCATTTGGTTGTGCCATAATTTCACCTCAAGTTTTGAGTTGTTTTTGATAAGTCCACAACAAGCTTATTCTTTCGTTGTTGATTTTCTCTACAACTCCGTTCAACCCTTCCTTATAAATTCTTTTCATTCCATTCTTTCAATTCTTCCGGAGGCATTGCAGTGTTCATCTTGTCAAGTGTCATCCCATCTGTGAAGTTCATGTTCTATTCCTCCATGTTTCAGCCGGAGTGTTGCCTAAATCCTTTCAGTCTTATTCGTTTCTTATCTCGTTCAAACCGGAGTGGTTTCATAGTCTATCTAATTCTGTGAGCTTTCGATTCTCGTCATTCCTCTCTTCTTCTCGAGTGCTCTCGATTCTTTTCTTCTTCTCTTGAGTTTTTGTTTCACCTCATCCCTTTCCCCTTCCGTCTCGGTCCTAAGATCTCGGGACGAGATCTCTTGTTAGTGGAGTGTTGTAACGCCCCGGATTCGATGCGCCAGGTGTCTGCCAGTTATTCGTCGTCGTTGCCATGTCATTTTCTTGCGTGTTGCATTTTATCATGTCATCATGTGCATCTCATTTTGCATACGTGTTCGTCTCATGCATCCGAGCATTTTCCCTGTTGTCCATTTTGCAATCCGGCACTCCTATGTCATCCGGCGACCCTTTTGCATCTTTTCGTGTGCGGGTTTTAAACATTCTCGGAATTGACCAAGGTTTGCCAAGCGGCAATGGTACACCACCGGTAGACCGCCTGTCAAGTTTCGTGCCATTTGGAGTCTGTTTGATACTCCAATGGTTAACCGGGTAACCGCAAAAGCCCTCTTTGTGTTGCAGCCCAACACCCCTCCAAAGTGGCCCATAACTCATCCAAACCCCCTCCATGCTCTCGGTCGTTCGATCACGATCGTGTGGGTGAAAACTACACCTCATTTGGACACTCCCACCTCCTTCTATGTATAAATATGCATCTCCCTCCAATTTCGGGTCCCGAAACCCTTAAAATTCCCCCCGCACGCCGCTGGACATGTCCGTCCGCCACCGGACACACCGTGCCGGATCGCCCGCTCTCCGCCGGAACCGTGGACCCCACCGCCGGATCTCCACCTCCACCAGCCGCCTCCTCGTCGGCGCGCATCCCGCCGCCAACGACCACCACCTCCGCCGGCCTCCGCCTCCGCCGGCCTCCGCGTCGCCGCCCTTCGCCGGTCGGAGCCGCGCCTCCCCACGCTGCTGTCGCCCGCCCGCGCTGACCTCGTCGCCGGAACAGCGCGCCGCTGCTGCCCGGCTTCCCACGCCGGCCTCTAGCCTCCCCGTCGTGGCCCGCCCTTCGCCGCCGCCGCCGCGCCGGATCCGACCAGATCTGGCCGGGCCAACCCATCCCCGACCCTCTCTGGCCGCCTCTCTCCTCTTGGGCATGTTCTCCGGCGAGAACCGCCTCGCCCTGAAATCCGTGCAGATCCCGCAGGTTGACCCCGAAAATTCCCGTCCCTGAGTTTTAACATTCTGTTGCCATGTTCATTACATCATATCTCTGCATCAGTAGCTCCGTTTCACACGCATGATATGTCAAAATGTTCAGTGAGAGATTCTCTTCATTTTGCTCCATTGTGCCATGCTTGTTTGAGTTCATCTTGATTCTCTAATCATTGTTGCAAGAGTGCTATGTGATGTTAATCTGCTGAAACTGTTATAACTTGGTGATTTGTCATTTTCGTTGCTTTTGATGTGTGCATCCTATGAGCATGAGATCTACATGTGTTTTGTAATACATCATGCCATCTTTACAGTGGTGCCATCCTTGTATTTTTGTGTCTCTTGTAGTGAGTGCATCGAGCTTGTTAAGTAGGGTACTTGATGTTGCTGTTTTGCTAGAAAGATTCTGCTATATCATGATGCTATATAAACCTGCTGCTACAAGTCATTCTATGCATAATCTGGAGATATTTACTAAGTATGATTTGTTATACATATCATGCTATATCCATTCATGTCCCTGGTTGCATTTATAACCTGCTGTAATTTGTTGTTATCTTGCCCTAAAAACTGCTAAATAGTGTTGCTGTCAGCCTGTTAACATTAAGTTCAGTTTTGCCATCAGCTTTTCTAGTGATCCATGCACCCTATCAACTTTATATTACCATTCTTAGCTTCATAAACATGCCTTCTTATTGTTGGTCACGTTGACATGCCATGTATTGCTTTGTGGTGAGTTGTACAAGCTCACCAACATGCCTACTTATTGTTGTTCCTGCCATGTATGAATCTGTCATATCACTTGCTATGTTTACATGGGTGCCATCATATTTTCTGTGCCCTTTTGGCTCATGGTCAGTAAGGTACTTTTGTTATATGAAATTATTACATTCATGCCATGCCTTTGTTTTCCAATGTAAGTTTCTGTAACATGTTGTTTGATAGGTCTAAACATTGCAACCTGATGTTATTTCTGCTAATGACTGAAACTATTATTATTTGCAATCTTGCCATGTCCTTTTGAGCATGTTCTAGTGATTTCGGGACATAGCTCAATGTTCATGTTTTGTCCTGCTTTACCTGTACATCATGTCCATGCCTTTTATTTTCATATTGTGGTACTGTAGCATGTTGTTTTGGTGCTTGCAATATGCCTAGCTGCTGTTTTGGACAACATGCCCTTTAACCTTGTATGATGTGTATGTGTTGAACTGTTGCTCCGTTTCGAGTGTGCTCTATATGAAACTTGCTTAGATTTGCATGTAGTTTCATATTATCATGTTGCATCATTTTTTTGAGGTGTTTTCTTGATGTTTGTATGCATTTTGCATCAATACCATGTTTAACTTGTTTTGCTCATATCTTCTAGGTCGTTGCTCCGAATTAAATAAACTTTATATGTAACTTGACTAGAATCTCGTGTAGATCACCTTGTTGCATCTTTAACTTTCTGTTTAACAACTTGAACATAAGGTTTATTCAGATATGTACCAATTTCGAAAATGCATATGAGGACTTACCGGAATTGTTATATGTTGTTTCCGGCCTCATTTAAACTTACTTTGATGTGTTGCTCTTGTATGCATCATCTCTTGCCATGAGTAGCTTCATGTAGCTTTGTCATGCATCATGCTTGTTGTGCATCATGTCTTATCTATGTGTGGTGTGTTTACTATGTTGTGTGCTTCTTCTGGATAGTTCCCGTTTCTTTGCGATCGTGAGGATTCGTTCGTCTATGCTTGGTTCGTCTTCGTGGCTTCATCTTCTTCATGGACTCGTTCTTCTTCCTAGCGGGATTTCAGGCAAGATGACCGTTACCCTGGATCTCACTACTATCATTGCTATGCTAGTTGCTTCGTTCTATCGCTTTGCCACGCTACCTATCACTTGCTCTTCAAGCCTCCCAAATTGCCATGTCAGCCTCTAACCTTTTCACCCTTCCTAGCAAATCGTTGCTTGGCTATGTTACCGCTTTGCTCAGTCCCTCTTATAGTGTTGCTAGTTGCAGGTGAAGTTGAAGATTGCCCCATGATGGACAGGACTATGTTGGGATATCACAATATCTCTTATATTATTAATGCATCTATATACTTGGTAAAGGGTGGAAGACTCGGCCTTATGCCTGGTGTTTTGTTCCACTCTTGCCGCCCTAGTTTTCGTTATATCGGTGTTATGTTCCTAGATTTTGCGTTCCTTACGCGGTTGGTTGATTTATGGGACGCCCTTGACAGTTCGCTTTGAATAAAACTCCTCCAGCAAGGCCCAACCTTGGTTTTACCATTTGCCTCACCTAACCCTTTTTCCCTTGGGTTTCCGGAGCCCGAGGGTCATCTTTATTTTACCCCCCCCCCTCCCGGGCCAGTGCTCCTCCGAGTGTTGGTCCAACCTGAGCGATGTCCGACGCCCCCTGGGCCACCAGGGTCTATGCCAACCCGACGTCTGGCTCATCCGGTGTGCCCTGAGAACAAGATACGTGCGACTCCTATCGGGATTTGTCGGCACATCGGGCGGCTTTGCTGGTCTTGTTTTACCATTGTCGAAATGTCTTGTAAACCGGGATTCCGAGTCTGATCGGGTCTTCCTGGGAGAAGGAATATCCTTCGTTGATCGCGAGAGCTTATCATGGGCTAAGTTGGGACACCCCTGCAGGGTATAAACTTTTGAGAGCCGTGCCCGCGGTTATGTGGCAGATGGGAATTTGTTAATGTCCGGTTGTAGATAACTTGACACCAGATCCAAATTAAAACGCATCAACCGCGTGTGTAGCCGTGATGGTCTCTTTCCGACGGAGTCCGGGAAGTGAACACGGTTTTTGGGTTATGCTTGCCATAAGTAGGAGTTCAGGATCACTTCTTGATCATTGCTAGCTTCACGACCGTTCCGTTTGCTCTCTTCTCGCTCTTATTTGCGTATGTTAGCCACCATACTTGCTTAGTCGCTGATGCAACCTCACCACTTTGCCCCTTCCTTACCCATTAAGCTTTGCTAGTCTTGATACCCATGGTAATGGGATTGCTGAGTCCTCGTGGCTCACAGATTACTACTACAACAGTTTGCGATGATCTTGAGGCGAGAGCGATGTTTGCTTGTTCTGGAGTTCTTCTTCTGCTTCTTCTTCGATCAGGGGATAGGTTCCAGGTCGGCAGGCTGGGCTAGCAGGGTGGATGTCGTTTGAGTTTCTGTTTGTGTTTCATCCGCAGTCGGGTGGTGCTCTTATGTAAGATGATGTTGTATTCGTGTGGCATTGTATGCCTTTTGTATGTATCCCCATCTATTGTGTAATGTTGATTTAATGATATCCACCTTGCAAAAGCGCTTGAATATGCGGGTCTATCCTTGGTGGGACCTTCGAGTTCATTTTGGATAGGGTTGCATATTGGGCGTGACATACATGCTCCCTTCTCTACAAAGCAAAGACTAAGGTTTAGTTTGGCAACACCGTTTTAAGAAAGTTGTAGTAATTCAACAAGAAATTGTGTTTGGCAAAAGACTAGTTTTTCTCTGTTTTGGCAAAACAGCCTATGCGTTTGGCAAGTGCTATTTTACCATAGTTTTGACTCATTGAACCAATCTCAGATACAATCAATTAGATGATCTGTGCCTAGAAACACCCGCCCAATGCAAACATCCATGCCATGCACGGCTGGCCGCATACAGCCGACAACTAGCTAGCTTTTAGCCTGCTGTGTACGAGTGTGCTTTAAACACGAATTGATCTACTCCACGAGCGAGCTTCGTTCGAGTCATGTGTAATGGGCAGACAACAACCGGATATAGGGGTACAAGATCGCTAGAAAAGTAACATGTGCCCAGCCGTCGCCGCCGGCAGCCGTAGAAGGATTAATCACCTAACTGAAACACTAATAATCAGAAGATAGATTGAACTTCGTTTAACGGATATACAACATATTGAATTATTTTCTATTTGGTCTAATTGATATAATCATGTCTAATAGAGTTCACAATCTTTACTTTGAAGATCTGTAGCTAGACGTTAGAACTGTTGACGTGCAAATAATTAACTAACTGCTACTTGAATTACAGGTTTTTTGTTTTCGTCACTCCTTTGTTATATGGAAGAAGACTTCATGGTTAGCATTATTTATTATAACACATTCATATAAGATTTTCTTGCCACTGTAAGTAGGAAGTTAATTTTTTTTGGTCTGTTTTTTCTGCGGGGATTTTCGTCTGTTTTTCTAATAGTATATATGATCTTTTAGTCACAGTTCCAGTATTTTAGACTAAAGCTACCCCCTAATTAAAATGCAGAAACGTGTTTTCTTTCATGATGTCCCAGTCACTGTCTTAGAAATACCAGAAAGGATATTTTTCAACATGTGTTCTCCACCAAATCAAAATATCAAAACTTTCCTCGGTGCTTTCAAAATTTTCCTCCAAATACATGTCCAGCTCTGACTTTGGTAGCGTGTAGGACCTCCTTCTTGATTTGTATTGAGCAAACTATTCTTCCTTCCTTCCTTCTGTCCAAAATCACACCACCTTCAAACCTGCATGTGATGGACATAATAAAAGGTTCAGAACAATATGATCGCTCAATTAAGAATAGTATGCAAGAACTTAAACAGTTGTATGCTCCCAATTAAGCATAGATGCAATAATAGTTCAATAATAATCAAATATGCTTGCACTCATAAACAAAACGATTTATTTATAAAGATGTAAGTACATATAGGCTGATGATAATTTGTACATCACATCATCTAAAAGAATAAAAATGCAGAAGGGGAAGGAGAGAGAAATTGGCACTTCATCACTTCACCGTGTATTGTATCTTATTTAATATTTTCGTCATGGCAAAAAAACAACCAAACTGATGTTATAGTTTCTGAATTCACAATGGATACATGGCAGCTGCTACATGCAAATAAGTGAAAGATGTGCACTTCAGAAGAAAAAAAGACTGATGTTATAGTTTCTGAATTCATAATGGATGTCCTGTGTCTTGCACTTTAGAAATAGGTAATTAGAAATGATTAGATTTATAGCCAAGTCTATAGGGATTTCACATTTGGTGATCCATTAAGTGAGCTTTCGACGCCATCATGCAGCACGTGTGGTTTTGGTTCGATTCTAACCAATTGCATTTTGTTACATGGAACTTACGAGAAGTACAAGGACCAGGGGATGATTTATCTGCATATGATTAGTCCTTGATTTTGAGTTATGATATGTTATGCTAACAATTTTATGGGACTACAGGTTTTCAGATCTTTTCTTTCCCATGCAACAAGTTTGGTGGGCAGGAACTTGGCATTGATAAGGAAATTGTTCAGATTGCTTGCACTCGTTTCCATGCCGAGTATCTGATTTCTAACAAGGTAAATGTGTGCCTGATACTTCATCCTTTTTTGATGTCTCTGTTTCAAGCTGAAAGAAACGATTGCTTTAGTGTAAAATGTACACTATGACTGCTTCCATAACAGTTACTATATTTAACCGAGGAAAACCGATCTAGAATGTCTTGTCTATTAATTGCTACTTTGGATGTGCCTTATGATATGTCCTCGTATATGTCTGGACTGAAATATGAGTGTCTTGGTCCTTCTTATATTATTATTTTTATGATCTCAGTCAGCCTCTTTCGCACCCATTGTGTCGAGGACCAATGCCAGTATGTTGATTTTGATGTCATTTGATTTGTGAGTAAATAGAAGTTAACCCGATTATGTGGTTGCATGATTTGCCCGATTCTGTGTTTCTTTTGGGCTTTATGTTTTTCTATGCACTTGTCAAATCTATATGCGTTCTTATATAACTATTCTTTGCACTTTTCACTACTAGGAAATAGCTTATAGCTTCAGTTGTGCATTACGGCTTAAATAAGAATCTCTAGAAAAAAATGTTGCACATTGGCATCTACATGTACCGCATGGTTTTTTGGTGCCATTCTTCTGAAGAATCTGAAGTTTCTGAACCTTTGTTTGTAATGCTGCAGGGTTCTGGTGGCCACGATGACGACCGTCGAGAGGTTCGTGGACTGGACGGTGTCCTGGCTGCCGATGTACAGAGAAGTGAAGCTGCTGCTCCTTCTCTACCTCTGTCACCCCAGCACACGAGTAAGCAGTCGACCAGACACCCCGAGCCAGAGAGATGATCAACATTCAGATATACTTGATTCAATATGTGGCCAATTTTGAATCTGAATCTTAATGATGTTTAGGTTTCAGAGTGTGGGGAGCGGGGCACGTGTACGATGGCTTCCTCCGTCCGCTGGTGGCGAGGCACAAGGACGACATTGACTGGTCCAGTTGGAGCTGAGGGCCAGAGCGAGGGACGTGACTGCGTCGCAACTCAAGGCGGCAGCTGCCGTCATTCACGTGTGGCTCTTCGAGGCTATCCAATGTGTTCCGCCGCAGCTGCGGGCCGCGATATCAGGCCGGGCAGGCGCCGCACATTGACGAGTGGTCCAATTTTCGGATCGGGCCATAACAACTTACATAGGTAGTTGCTTATGTAACTTGCGATAGAATGGAATTATACATGAGTTGCTGCTACAATGAGGAACGTAGTTGCTTATGTAACTGTGCGATAAAATGGAATTGTACATGAGTTGCTACTACAATGAGGAACTGGAGAAGATACGACAGCTGTGTGATAGAATGAATTTGGTTGATTTTTTTTAATTCCTAATAAGTTAGTAGTGGCGTGGGGATAAAATGGCGCGCTACTAGTATTCAGGATACTAGTAGCGTTGGAACTATAGACACGCTAGTACTATTTCATTAGTAGTAGCGCGGGTCCATAATAGCAGTATCGCGGGTTGAACCCACGCTACTACTAACAAAGTTAGTAGCGCGGGTTCGGTCCATGCTACTACTAACTTTTAGTTGTAGCGTGATACTAGTAGCGCGGGTACCCGTGCTACTAGTAGTCATTTTACCCGCGCTGCTAGTAGCCTTTTCCCTAGTAGTGAATAGTTTTTCGTATTGATAGAATCACGGGCAGGCCCCCATACATCGGAGAAAATTTGCTCTAAAGGAGCTTTAGATACGGTGAATGGACTAGGATAAGGAAGTTGATGGCTCTTGCCCAATTGGCAAGCATCACAAATGCCTTCTTTATTCAACTCACTACTTGAAAAAGGAATATTGTTGTGGATAAGGACATGACGAACTATGGTGGATGAAGGATGTCCTAGCCGACTGTGCCACCTGTCCGTGACACTTTATTGACACCAAACACCTTCTTGCTTGAATTCAACTGAGCCGATGATAGGGGATAGAGACCACGTCTACACCTGTCGTGGAGAAGGATTTTCCTCGTTCCCTGTTCCTTAACGAAAAAGAAACGTGGGTGAACTTCAAGAAAAGTATTGTTGTCAGTGGACAAACTGAAGGAAATATGCCCTAGAGGCAATAATAAAGTTATTATTTATTTCCTCATATCATGATAAATGTTTATTATTCATGCTAGAATTGTATTACCCGGAAACATAATACATGTGTGAATACATAGACAAACATAGTGTCACTAGTATGCCTCTACTTGACTAACTCGTTAATCAAAGATGGTTAAGTTTCCTAACCATAGACATGATTTGTCATTTGATTAACGGGTCACATCATTAGGAGAATGATGTGATTGACTTGACCCATTTCGTTAGCTTAGCACTTGATCGTTTAGTATGTTGGTATTGCTTTCTTCATGACTTGTACATGTTCCTATGACTATGAGATTATGCAACTCCCGTTTATCGGAGGAACACTTTGTGTGCTACCAAACGTCACAACGTAACTTGGTGATTATAAAGGTGCTCTACAGGTGTCTCCGAAGGTACTTGTTGAGTTGGCGTATTTCGAGATTAGGATTTTTCACTCCGATTGTTGGAGAGGTATCTCTGGGCCCTCTCGGTAATGCACATCACTATAAGCCTTGTAAGCAATGTGACTAATGAGTTAGTTGCGGGATGATGCATTACATAACGAGTAAAGAGACTTTCCGATAACGAGATTGAACTAGGTATTGAGATACCGATGATCGAATCTCGGGCAAGTAACACAATGATGACAAAGGGAACAACGTATGTTGTTATGCGGTTTGACCGATAAAGATCTTCGTAGAATATGTGGGAACCAATATGAGCATCCACGTTCCGCTATTGGTTATTGGCCGAAGATGTGTCTCGGTCATGTCTACATAGTTCTTGAACCCGTAGGTTCCGCACGCTTAAAGTTCGGTGACGATCGGTATTATGAGCTTTTGTGTTTTGATGAACCGAAGGTAGTTCGGAGTCTCGGATATGATCACGGACATGACGAGGAGTCCCGAAATGGTCGAGATGTAAAGATAGATATATTGGACGACTACGTTCGGACAACGGAAGTGTTTCAGGAGGTTTCGGACATTTACCGGAGTACCGGGGGGTTACCGGAACCCCCCGGGGAGTGTATTGGGCCTAATGGGCCTTAGTGGGAGAAGAGGAGGGGCGGCCAAGGCAGCTGCGCTCCCCTCCCCCTCTAGTCCAAATTGGACGAGGGGTGCGGCGCCCCCCTTTTTCCTTCTCCTCCTCTCTCCCTTCCTTCCCTTCTCCTACTCCTATAAGGAAAGGAGGAGTCCTACTCCATGTGGGAGTAGGACTCCCCCCTTGGTGCACCCTCCTCCTGGTCGGCCGCCTCCCCCCCCCCTTGCTCCTTTATATACAGGGGCAGGGGGCACCTCTAGACACACAAGTTGATCTATTGATCTCTCCCAGCCGTATGCGGTGCCCCCCTCCACCATATTCCACCTCGGTCATATCATAACAGTGCTTAGGCGAAGCCCTGAATCGGTAGCAACATCATCACCATCATCACGCCATCGTGCTGATGGAACTCTCCCGTGAAGCTCTGCTGGATCAGAGTTTGCGGGACGTCATCGAGCTGAACGTGTGCTGAACTCGGAGGTGTCATACGTTTGGTACTTGGATCGGTCGGATCGTGAAGACGTACGACTACATCAACCGCGTTGTGCTTCCACTTTCGGTCTATGAGGGTACGTGGACACAGTCTCCCCGCTCATTGCTATGCATCACCATGATCTTGCATGTGCGTAGGATTTTTTTTCGAAATTACTATGTTCCCCAACAGTGGCATCCGAGCCAGGTTTATGCATAGATGTTATATGCACGAGTAGAACACAAGTGAGTCGTGGGCGATACAAGTCATACTGCTTACCAGCATGTCATACTTTGGTTCGGCGGTATTGTTGGATGAAGCGGCCTGGACCGACATTACGCGTACGCTTACGCGAGACTGGTTCTACCGACTTGCTTTGCACATAGGTGGCTGGCGGGTGTCTGTTTCTCCAACTTTAGTTGAATCGGGTGTGGCTACGCTCGGTCCTTGTGAAGGTTAAAACAGCACTAACTTGACGAAATATAGTTGTGGTTTTGATGCGTATGTAAGAACGGTTCTTGCTCAGCCCATAGCAGCCACGTAAAACTTGCAACAACAAAGTAGAGGACGTCTAACTTGTTTTTGCACAGCATGTTGTGATGTGATATGGTCAAGACATGATGCTATATTTTATTGTATGAGATGATCATGTTTTTTAACCAAGTTATCAGCAACTGGCAGGAGCCACATGGTTGTCGCTTTATTGTATGCAATGCAATCGCCCTGTAATTGCTTTACTTTATCACTAAGCGGTAGCAATAGTCGTAGAAGCAATAGTTGGCGAGAAGACAACAATGCTACGATGGAGATCAAGGTGTCGCACCGGTGACAATGGTGATCATGACGGTGATTCGGAGATGGAGATCACAAGCACAAGATGATGATGGCCATATCATATCACTTATATTGATTGCATGTGATGTTTATCCTTTATGCATCTTATTTTGCTTTGATTGACAGTAGCATTATAAGATGATCTCTCACTAAATTTCAAGATAAAAGTGTTCTCCCTAAGTATGCACCGTTGCCAAAGTTCATCGTGTCGAGACACCACATGATGATCGGGTGTGATAAGCTCAACGTTCATCTACAATGGGTGCAAGCCAGTTTTGCACACACGGAATACTCGGGTTAAACTTGACGAGCCTAGCATATGCATATATGGCCTCGGAACACTGAGACCGAAAGGTCGAGCGTGAATCATATAGTAGATATGATCAACATAGTGATGTTCACCATTGAAAACTACTCCATTTCACGTGATGATCGGTTATGGTTTAGTTGATTTGGATCACGTGATCACTTAGATGATTAGAGAGATTTCTATCTAAGTGGGAGTTCTTAAGTAATATGATTAATTGAACTTAAATTTATCATGAACTTAGTACCTGATAGTATTTTGCTTGTCTATGTTATTGTAGATAGATGGCTCGTGCTGTTGTTCCGTTGAATTTTAATGTGTTCCTTGAGAAAGAAAAGTTGAAAGATGATGGTAGCAATTACACGGATTGGGTCCGTAACTTGAGGATTATCCTCATTGCTGCATAGAAGAATTACGTCCTGGAAGCACCGCTGGGTGCCAGGCCTGCTGTAGATGCAACTGCAGACATTGTGAACATTTGGCAGAGCAAAGCTGGTGACTACTTGATAGTTCAGTGTGACATGCTTTATGGCTTAGAACCGGGACTTCAACGACATTTTGAACGTCATGGAGCATATGAGATGTTCCAGGAGTTGAAGTTAATATTTCAAGCAAATGCCCGGATTGAGAGATATGAAGTCTCTAATAAGTTCTACAGCTGCAAGATGGAGGAGAATAGTTCTGTCAGTGAACATATACTCAAAATGTATGGGTATAACAATCACTTGATTCAACTGGGAGTTAATCTTCCAGATGATAGTGTCATTGACAGAATTCTTCAATCACTGCCACCAAGCTACAAGAGCTTCGTGATGAAGTATAATATGCAAGGGATGAACAAGACAATTCCCGACCTCTTCGCAATGCTAAAGGCAGCGGAGGTGTAAATCAAGAAGGAGCATCAAGTGTTGATGGTCAATAAGACCACCAATTTCAAGAAAAAGGATAAAGGAAAGAAGAAGGGGAACTTCAAGAAGAAGAACAAACAAGTTGCTGCTCAAGAGAAGAAACCTAAATCTGGACCTGAGCCTGAAACTGAGTGCTTCTACTGCAAGCAGACTGGTCACTGGAAGCGGAACTGCCCCAAGTATTTGGCGGATAAGAAGGATGGCAAGGTGAACAAAGGTATATGTGATATACATATTATTGATGTGTATCTTACTAGAGCTCGCAGTAGCACCTGGGTATTTGATACTGGTTTTGTTGCTAACATTTGCAACTCGAAACAGGGACTACAGATTAAGTGAAGACTGGCTAAGGATGAGGTGACGATGCGCGTGCGAAATGGTTCCAAAGTTGATGTGATCGCCGTCGGCATGCTACCTCTACATCTACCTTCGGGATTAGTTTTAGACCTAAATAATTGTTATTTGGTGCCAGCATTGAGCATGAACATTATATCTGGATCTTGTTTGATGCGAGACGGTTATTCATTTAAAACGGATAATAATGGTTGTTCTATTTATATGAGTAATATCTTTTATGGTCATGCACCCTTGAAGAGTGGTCTATTCGTGTTAAATCTCGATAGTAGTGACACACATATTCATAATGTTGAAGCCAAAAGATGCAGAGTTGATAATGATAGTGCAACTTATTTGTGGCACTGCCGTTTGGGTCATATTGGTGTAAAGCGCATGAAAAAACTCCATACTGATGGACTTTTGGAATCACTTGATTATGAATCACTTGGTACTTGCGAACAATGCCTCATGGGCAAGATGACTAAAACACCGTTCTCCGAAACTATGGAGCGACCAACAGATTTATTGGAAATCATACATACTGATGTATGTGGTCCGATGAATATTGAGGCTCGCAGCGGGTATCGTTATTTTCTCACCTTCATAGATGATTTGAACAGATATGGGTATATCTACTTAATGAAACATAAGTCTGAAACATTTGAAAAGTTCAAAGAATTTCAGAGTGAAGCGGAAAATCTTCATAACAAGAAAATAAAGTTTCTACGATCTGATCGTGGAGGAGAATATTTGAGTTATGAGTTTGGTCTACATTTGAAACAATGCGGAATAGTTTCGCAACTCACGCCACCTGGAACACCACAACGTAATGGTTTGTCCGAATATCATAATCGTACTTTACTAGATATGGTACGATCTATGATGTCCCTTACTGATTTACTGCTATCGTTTTGGGGTTATGCTTTAGAGACGGTTGCATTCACGTTAAATAGGGCACCATCAAAATCCGTTTGAGACGACGCCTTATCAACTGTGGTTTGGTAAGAAACCAAAGTTGTCATTTCTTAAAGTTTGGGGCTGCGATGCTTATGTGAAAAAGCTTCAACTGATAAGCTCGAACCCAAGTCGAAGAAATGTGTCTTCATAGGATACCCAAAGGAAACTGTTGGGTACACCTTCTATCACAGATCCGAAGGCAAGATATTCATTGCTAAGAATGGATCCTTTCTAAAGAAGGAGCTTCTCTCGAAAGAAGTGAGTGGGAGGAAAGTAGAACTTGATGAGGTAACTGTACCTGCTCCCTTACTGGAAAGTAGTTCATCACAGAAACCGGTTCCTGTGACACCTACACCAATTAGTGAGGAAGCTAATGATGTTGATCATGAAACTTCAGATCAAGTTACTACCGAACCCCGTAGGTCAACCAGAGTAAGATCCACATCAGAGTGGTATGGTAATCCTATTCTGGAGGTCATGTTACTTGACAATGGCGAACCTACGAACTATGAAGAAGTGATGGTGAGCCCAGATTCCGCAAAATGCCTTGAGGCCATGAAATCTGAGATGGGATCCATGTATGAGAACAAAGTGTGGATTTTAGTTGACTTGCCCTATGATAGGCAATCTACTGAGAATAAATGGATCTTCAAGAAGAAGACTGACGCTGACGGTAATGTTACTGTCTACAAAGCTCGACTTGTTGCAAAAGGTTTTCGACAAGTTCAAGGGGTTGACTATGATGAGACTTTCTCACCAGTAGCGATGCTTAAGTCTGTCCGAATCATGTTAGCAATTGCCGCATTTTACGATTATGAAATTTGGCAAATGGATGTCAAAACTGCATTCCTGAATGGATTTTTGGAAGAAGAGTTGTATATGATGCAACCAGAAGGTTTTGTTGATCCAAAGGGAGCTAACAAAGTGTGCAAGCTCCAGCGATCCATTTATGGACTGGTGCAAGCTTCTCGGAGTCGGAATAAACGTTTTGATAGTGTGATCAAAGCATATGATTTTATACAGACTTTTGGAGAAGCCTGTATTTACAAGAAAGTGAGTGGGAGCTCTGTAGCATTTCTAATATTATATGTGGACGACATATTGTTGATTGGAAATGATATAGAATTTATGGATAGCATAAAAGGATACTTGAATAAAAGTTTTTCAATGAAAGACCTCGGTGAAGCTGCTTATATATTGCGCATGAAGATCTATAGAGATAGATCAAGACGATTAATTGGACTTTCACAAAGCACACACCTTGATAAAGTTTTGAAGAAGTTCAAAATGGATCAAGCAAAAAAAGGGTTCTTGCCTGTGTTACTGAAGGAAATACGCCCTAGAGGCAATAATAAAGATATTATTTATTTCCTTATATCATGATAAATATTTATTATTCATGCTAGAATTGTATTAACCGGAAACATAATACATGTGTGAATACATAGACAAACATAGTGTCACTAGTATGCCTCTACTTGACTAGCTCGTTTATCAAAGATGGTTATGTTTCCTAGCCATGGACAAATGAGTTGTCATTTGATTAACGGGATCACATCATTAGAAGAATGATATGATTGACTTGACCTACTCCGTTAGCTTAGCACACGATCGTTTAGTATGTTGCTACTGCTTTCTTCATGACTTATACATGTTCCTGTGACTATGAGATTATGCAACTCCCATTTACCAAAGGAACATTTTGTGTGCTACCAAACGTCACAACGTAACTGGGTGATTATAAAGGTGCTCTACAGGTGTCTCCGAAGGTACATGTTGGGTTGGCATATTTCGAGATTAGGTTTTGTCACTCCGATTGTCGGAGAGGTATCTCTGGGACCTCTCGGTAATACACATCACTTAAGCCTTGCAAGCATTGCAACTAATGAGTTAGTTGTGGGATGATGTATTATGGAACGAGTAAAGAGACTTGCCGGTAACGAGATTGAACTAGGTATTGGATACCGACGATCGAATCTCGGGCAAGTAACATACCGATGACAAAGGGAACAACGTACGTTGTTATGCGGTTTGACCGATAAAGATCTTCGTAGAATATGTAGGAGCCAATATGAACATCCAGGTTCCACTATTGGTTATTGACCGGAAACAGTTCTAGGTCATGTCTACATAGTTCTCGAACCCGTAGGGTCCGCACGCTTAAGGTTTCGATGATAGTTATATTATGAGTTTATGAGTTTTGATGTACAGAAGGAGTTCTGAGTCTAGGATGAGATCGGGGACATGACGAGGAGTCTCGAAATGGTCGAGACGTAAAGATCGATATATTGGACGACTATATTCGGAGTTCGGAAAGGTTCCGACTGATTCGGGTATTTTTCGGAGTACCGGAGAGTTACGGGAATTCGCCGGGGAGTATATGGGCCTTATTGGGCCATACGGGAATAGAGGAGAGAGGCCAAAAGGAAGGAGGCGCGTAGCCCCCCTCTGGTCCGAATTGGACAAGGGGTGCAGCCCCCTTTTCGTTCCTCCTCTCCCCCTCTTTCCTTCTCTCCTACTCCAACAAGGAAGGGGGGGGGAGTCCTACTCCCGGTGGGAGTAGGACTCCTCCTGGCGCGCCCCTCCTGGCCGGCCGAACCCCTCCCCCTTGCTCCTTTATATACGGGGGCAGGGGGCACCTCAAGGCACAACAACACAAGTTGATCTACGGATCGTTCTTAGCCGTGTGCGGTGCCCCCCTCCACCATATTCCACCTCGGTCATATCGTCGCGGAGTTTAGGCGAAGCCCTGCGCCGGTAGAACATCATCATCGTCACCACACCGTCGTGCTGACGGAACTCATCCCCGACGCTTTGCTAGATTGGAGCCCGGGGAACGTCATCGAGCTGAACGTGTGCTGAACACGGAGGTGCCGTACGTTCGGTACTTGGATCGGTCGAGTCGTGAAGACGTACGACTACATCAACCGTGTTGTGATAACGCTTCCGCTTACGATCTACGAGGGTACGTGGACAACACTCTCCCCTCTCGTTGCTATGCCATCACCATGATCTTGCGTGTGCGTAGGAATTTTTTTGAAATTACTACGTTCCCCAACAGTTACAAGGTGTGAAGTTGAGTCAGACTCAATGCCCGACCACTGTAGAAGATAGAGAGAAAATGAAAGATGTTCCCTATGCTTCAGCCATAGGCTCTATCATGCATGCAATGCTGTGTACCAGACCTAATGTGTGCCTTGCTATTAGTTTAGCAGGGAGGTACCAAAGTAATCCAGGAGTGGATCACTGGACAGCGGTCAAGAACATCCTGAAATACCTGAAAAGGACTAAGGATATGTTTCTCGTTTATGGAGGTGACAAAGAGCTAGTCGTAAATGGTTACGTCGATGCAAGCTTTGACACTGATCCAGCTGATTCTAAATTACAAACCGGATACGTGTTTATATTGAACGGTGGAGCTGTCAGTTGGTGCAGTTCTAAACAGAGCGTCGTGGTGGGATCTACGTGTGAAGCGATGTACATAGCTGCTTCGGAAGAAGCAAATGAAGGAGTCTGTATGAAGGAGTTCATATCTGATCTAGGTGTCATACCTAGTGCATCGGGTCCAATGAAAATCTTTTGTGACAATACTGGTGCAATTGTCTTGGCAAAGGAATCCAGATTTCCCAAGAGAACCAAGCACATCAAGAGATGCTTCAATTCGATCCAGGATCAAGTCCAGGTGGGAGACATAGAGATTTGCAAGATACATACGGATCTGAATGTTGCAGACCCGTTGACTAAGCCTCTTCCACGATCAAAACATGATCAGCACCAAGACTCCATGGGTGTTAGAATCATTACTGTGTATTCTAGATTATTGACTCTAGTGCAAGTGGGAGACTGAAGGAAATATGCCCTAGAGGCAATAATAAAGTTATTATTTATTGCCTCATATCATGGTAAATGTTTATTATTTATGCTAGAATTGTATTAACCCGAAACATAATACATGTGTGAATATATAGACAAACATGGTGTCACTAGTATGCCTCTACTTGACTAGCTCATTAATCAAAGATGGTTAAGTTTCCTAACCATAGACATCAGTTGTCATTTGATTAATGGGATCACATCATTAGGAAAATGATGTGATTGACTTGACCCATTTCGTTAGCTTAGCACTTGATCGTTTAGTATGTTGATATTGCTTTCTTCATGACTTATACATGTTCCTATGACTATGAGATTATGCAACTCCCGTTTGCCGGAGGAACACTTTGTGCACTACCAAACATCACAACGTAACTGGGTGATTATAAAGGTGCTCTACAGGTGTCTCCGAAGGTACTTGTTGAGTTCGCGTATTGCGAGATTAGGATTTGTCACTCCGATTGTCGGAGAGGTATCTCTGGGCCCTCTCAGTAATGCACATCACCAGAAGCCTTGCAAGCAATGTGACTAATGAGTTAGTTGCGGGATGATGCATTACATAACGAGTAAAGAGACTTGCCAGTAACGAGATTGAACTAGGTATTGAGATACCGACGATCGAATCTCGGGCAAGTAACATACCGATGACCAAGGGAACAACGTATGTTGTTATGCAGTTTGACCGATAAAGATCTTCGTAGAATAAGTGGGAACCAATATGAGCTTCCAGGTTTCGCTATTGGTTATTGACCGGAGACGTGTCTCGGTCATGTCTACATAGTTCTCGAACCTGTAGGGTCCGCACGCTTAAAGTTCGGTGACGATCGATATTATGAGTTTTTGTGTTTTGATGTACCGAAGGTAGTTCAGAGTCCCGGATATGATCACGGACATGACGAGGAGTCTCAAAATGGTCGAGACGTAAAGATCGAGATTTTGGACGATTATGTTCGGACATCGGAAGTGTTTCGGGATGTTTCAGACATTTAATGGAGTACCGGGGGGTTAACGGAACCCCCCGAGGGAGTATATTGGGCCTAATGGGCCTTAGTGGGAGAAGAGGAGGGGCGGCCAGGGCAGCCGCGCGCCCCCTCCCCCTCTAGTCCGAATTGGATAAGGAGGGGGCGGCGCCCCCCTTTTTCCTTCTCCTCCTCTCTCCCTTCCTCCCCTTCTCCTACTCCTACAAGGAAAGGAGGACACTACAAGAAATATGTCAACTTGTGACCAGCACTATTGGTCACTGAATGGTCACTGTTTTCAATTTGTGACCTTTTTGTGACCAAAAACATAAGGTCAAAAGCTCGCGGTCGTAAACTGACTATAGCAACCTTTCTTCTGGAATGGTCGTAGACGTTTATGACCAAAATACGTCTACTCTGGCGTTTTGGTCACTAGCAACGTCCCCAGGCCATGTGGGCATCCATCATGGCAAGCTGATGTGGCACAAGATTCAGCCCGGTCCAATTCAGTTTTCTACATTGGCCTAGCCCAACTATTCAGCCTTTTTAATGTATTTTTCCTTGTTAATTTTCACTAGCTACATGGGCTTGGGCCATTAATTCGGCCTTTTTTTCTAATATGCAGCCTTCTACTAATTTTTTATTTTCGTCCTTTTTTTCCACTGGTCCCACCAATCAGATTGGTCCCACTTGTCATGCTTATCACAAAATTGATCCCACACATCAAAAATTTCAAAATCAATCAAACAACCATTATAACTTGGACCCCCTTGTCAGGTTTCCATTTGACGGGTATTCAAATCATATACACAATCATTATTTCAAACAATCCAAATAGCAAATGAAATTCGTCCAAAACAACACGACACTAGTCTATTACAAATGTTATAGTATACTACAACCAAGTAAGCCTACTACTGCCTACATTTACAACACATAATATGCTAGTCTCTGTTGATATGCTTCACAACTTCGAACTTGGATTCGCACTTCACCTATGAAAAAAGTAAGAATGAACATATAAGAATAAGAATGTGTACAGAACATCAAACAATAGCCAATGAGGGATCCAATAACTTATAAGCAAGAATTGACAACAAATGAGATGTACATAAATAGTATGACTAACATTAACCAGTATGTGTTCATGGAGTGACTAAAATGTTCTCACTAGCTAGGATTTTTTTGGTATATAGTATACTGACATGTGCAACTCTAACTAAATTGATCATAGAAATGAAAAGAATTGTAAGCACCAGCAGAACAGATCTAACAAAACAGATCATGATTTATGGTTGTAGGAAAACAGTAAAGAGACGGAGATACACGCATCAAGCATACCAGCTACTACAATAAGAGGTCCAGATGCATGCATGAGCACTTATTAATATTTATATTCATCATCACCACAACGTATAACCACCCATGCTCATTGTCACAAATCTATGCATAGTTACAAAAAATAAACCTATGTATTTCAAACCAGAATAGATTTCTCATTCAAATCTGAATTCATTGGTTTCTCCCCCAAACTATTGAAATCTCGGGCCTCTAATTCGCTAGTTTCTTGGGCAACAAACATCATTGCAAAATTGCAATGCAGCATAGATAAACCAAATGTAACATCAGAAACAACAATGTAGAATCATCTAGACCACATGTTTACTAGCAAACAAATCTAGAACACATGTTCAACCGAAATGCACTACTCCATTCTCATAATATTAACAAAGAGTAACTGCGTCTATTAGACGATCTCCACAAGGACCAAGCATCCACACTGCACAAACAGCACACTCGCAAGCAGAGAAACAGAGCTCAGGCAGTAGCAAATAAATATTGATGGATTACCCACCGTGCATAGACCAATCAGCAACAGCAGCAATAGTAGGTAGTAGAAGTAGAAGAGGGAGGGCGCTATCGTGCACAGGGGCACGACCAGGAGTCAGGGAGGACGGGGCCGGAGTAGGTGAAGAGGCCATCCTCCTCCTTGTGGT
Source organism: Triticum aestivum (assembly GCF_018294505.1). NCBI lineage: Eukaryota > Viridiplantae > Streptophyta > Magnoliopsida > Poales > Poaceae > Triticum > Triticum aestivum. Next base: position 746,029,766 of record NC_057798.1, read on the forward strand.
GCATGCCGGCCATTGTGACGGTCTTGACTTGCTGGCCATCGCCTGATTTCGCTTCCCCACTCGCTGCTCCGCCTGCAGGTATATATACCAATAAAACAAGGTAAAATGAGAACCAACAGAGCACTTTCTGTATTACCAGAACAAAACTGAAATTCAAACAATAACATGGCCCTTGGTATGGAAACAATTCTGCAGGTATATACCAATAAAATGAGGTGAAATGAGAACCAATGGCACAATGTCCAAAAAAGGTCAGCAGGATGAAGCTATAGCCAGCTAGCTATGCACCATAGGTGTTTGTACAGTCAGGTCAGAAGAATAACACGGCTAACATAAGGAGCGACACAACAGTTGTTGTGCTACCACAGAAAAATTGGGATTCAAACCTACTATAACTATCACTCCATCCATTATTTAAACTACCAAAACGTCTTTATATTGAGAAACATATGTACTGGTTGCATATATAGACTAGTAGCAGTATTATGTGTGGCAGTTTTAACAAGTCAAATAATTTTACCGCAGACAAGTTGCATATATAGGCTAGTAGTAGTACTGTAATCTAACAGTGGCTAAAGCATACAAGAAACATATTGCAGTGTACTCTAGCCCAAACGAATTCCCACCCATGCCTTGTTTCAGATTAGACACTTTCTTACAACTGAATTCCAGATACAATTGGTTTAAGATCCATGTGTATTAATTAAGAAGGAGGCGACAAGTAGCCATTGCATGTGACGGCAGGCAGACAGGAAATGGTTAGGAAGAAGAGGAGCAGTGGAGCACTGACTGATCCATTGGAGGCCCTGGTCTTGTCCTTCTTGAAGACGACCATGAATCCCCGATGCACTCGCCATCGACCACATTGGAGGCACTGACTGAATACAAACAAGAACATAAGACAAATAGTACATATATTAGTAAGATAAGCAGCTGTAACATAACAGGAACTGGAACGACGATTCTCATTTAAGCAATTGGAGTACCATTTGTGCACATGCCGAAACAATACATGGAAGTACTAAATTCCGATGCCGCACACACGCGAAGCAAACAAACACGGACTAATTTCAGTCACCTGATTGCAACTGAAGAAAAGAAAAAGGCTTGTTTATAGGAGATTCGTTCAGACTCCAGACGCTAGAGCCACCAAAATTCAGCAGGCAGCAGATAGACCAGGAGCACGGTCGCAAAGCGCAGTGCACACGCACGCACCGAAATTCAGTACCGTTCCAGCTGATGATATAGGCTACAGCGATGCACGGAGCAGATTCCGATGCTGCACACACGCGGAGCCCGCATCTCTTGGCACGCGCGTGCGATGCAGCAGCGACGCGAATAAGGCACGCCCTAAGGACACGATGCTGCCTCGGGAGCTGGCTGGAGTGAGGGCCGCGGCGACGGGGATCGAGTTTCGAATCAGGCAGAGATAGAGAGAGAGGGAGAGAGGGAGAGGGTGAAAGGGGGAGGGGCGCGGACCTTGTCGAGTGTGGAGGGGTCGAGGGGGGCGAGGGAGCCCTGTAGGCGGTGGACGTCGGCGTCCAGCGCGCCGGTGCGGCGCCGTAGCACGTTCTCGTCCCGCAGCTCCTGTGCCGCCTTGGCCGCCGCGGAGCAGGGAGCCGTGGCGATGTTCCGAGCTTCGGCTCTGCGATGGGATTGGGCTTGTTGCGGTCATGGCGGTGCATCGGCCCGTCGAGGCGGAGCAGGGAGCCGGGGCGAGGGAGGAGGAGGGAGGTGGTGGCGGCGATCTGGAAGGGGAGGGGAGCAGGGAGACGGGGCGAGGAGGGAGAGAGGAGTATTGGATCTGGCATCGGGAGAGTCGTCCTTTCTTCTTATCTTGTCTTGTGATGAGTGGAGGGGAGGGGAGGGTGCAGACGGTTGCGGACCGGCGGCGAGGGGAGAGGTGGGTGGCGGAGGCGAGGGGAGAGGTGGGCGACGGTGGAGGGATCTGGATCGGATGAGAGGAGTGGGGCGGGGAGGGATCTGGATCAGCTAGGGTTCACGCGCATGTGAGAGAGAGATAGGCTGCAGTGGGTTGGATGGACGGATAGATGGATGTGTGGATGGACGGATGGACGGATGTTTGCCACGTCATTGATCCATGCCCCAAGGAATTCCACCAATCAGAATTTAGCTTATATTTCTCTTATATTTTTTATCCTCTTATTTAGGGCAAACATTCAACATATTAACCACGTATAGTTTGTTAAAATGAATGAATATTGTGCACATGTGTGTATCTTGTGATGACAAACAATGTTGATATGGGGAGTTTTCATTTTCAATGCACAAAAGAGACATTTTCCATTTTCCAAGTGCCCCAAATGAGGTTTTTTTGTGAAGGACCTACCAAATAATTCTTGCAAAATTGGACCAAATCATTTTTCTAAAATACTAGGCCATATTTAATGCACAATTGACCAAATGGTTGGGTGTAAAAAGTTTTGATCCACCTCTGGTGAAGAAGACAAATTTCCGCCGATTCAGTTGGAAGCGGGTCAAATTTGAACTGCAGCTACCTCATAGTTTGCTCTTTATTTTTTCCCAAAATCATTTCTAGGTACATAAGTATCTATTTAATCATAGAAACATCAAAACTTTTCCAAGATTCAACCACTAGCTAGGAACGGTCAAGCCCGTCGTTTTGATCACATTTTGAAACGGGCATAAAAAATTCAAAACAATTCAGAAAATTGGAAAACCTTCGCATTGTGTCATTATATGTGACCAAGTTTCTAGAAAAAATAATAAACTTGTAATACGGCAATTATTTTAAAAAAATGTTCTCAGAAATGAGCTGTCATGCGTGAAGATTCATGGCTTTTCAAGCCAAATGATCAATCTTATGGCCACATTCATGGCATAGTTTGTTCAAATGATCTCATATTGTGCAAAAGGGTGCATCTTGGAATGTCAAACAATGTTGCCTAAGTAAGTTTTCATTTTCTGTGCACAAAAAATTCATTTTCCATTTTTCGAGTGCCCCAAATGAGGTTTTTTTGTGAAGGACCTGCCAAATAATTCTTGCAAAATTGGACCAAACCATTTTTCTAAAATACTAGGCCATATTTAATGCACAATTGACAAAATGGTTGGGTGTAAAAAGTTTTGATCCACCTCTCATGAAAAAGACAAATTTCTGCCGATTCACTTGGAAGCGGGTCAAATTTGAACTGTAGTTGCCTTGTAGTTTGCTCTTTATTTTTTCCAAAAATCATTTCTAGGTACATAAGTATCTATTTAATCATAGAAACACCAAAAAAATTCCAAGATTCTACCACTAGCTAGGAACGGTCAAGCGTGCCGTTTTGACCGCATTTTGAAACGGGCATAAAAAATTCAAAAAAAAATCAAAAAATTGGAAAACCTTCGCATTGTGTCATTATGTGTCACCAAGTTTCCAGGAAAAATAATAAACTTGTAATACGGTAATTATTTTTAAAAAATGTTCTCAGAAATGAGCTAGCAAGTGTGAAGATTCATGGCTTTCAGGCCAAATGATCAATCTTATGGCCACATTCATGGCATAGTTTGTTCAAATGATCTCTTATTGTGCACAAGGGTGCATCTTGGAATTCCAAACAATGTTGCCTAAGAGAGTTTTCATTTTCTTTGCACGGAAAATTCATTTTCCATTTTCCGAGTGCCCGAAATGAGTTTTTTTTTTTGTGAAGGACCTACCATATATTTGTTGCAAAATTGGACCTAATCAATTTTATAAAATACTAGGCCATATTTAATGCACAATTGACAAAATGGTTGGGTGTCAAAAGTTTTGATCCACCTCTGGTGAAAAAGACAAATTCCCGTCGATTCAATTGGAAGCGGGTCAAATTTAAACTGTAGCTGCCCCGTAGTTTGCTCATTATTTTTTCCAAAAACCATTTCTTCGTACATAAGTATCTATTTAATCAGAGAAACACCAAAAAAATTCCAAGATTCAACCACTAGCTAGGAACGGTCAAGCCCGCCGTTTTGACCGCATTTTCAAATGGGCATAAAAAATTCAAAAAAATCAAAAAAAATGGAAAACCTTCGCATTGTGTCATTATATGTGACCAAGTTTCTAGGAAAAATAATAAACTTGTAATACGGTAATTATTTTCAAAAAGTGTTCTCAGAAATGAGCTATCAAGTGTGAAGATTCATGACTTTCAAGCCAAATGATCAATCTTATGGCCACATTCATGGCATAGTTTGTTCAAATGATCTCATATTGTGCACAAGGGTGCATCTTGGAATTCCAAACAATGTTGCCTAAGGGAGTTTTCATTTTCTTTGCACGGAAAATTCATTTTCCATTTTCTGAGTGCCCGAAATGAGTTTTTTTGTGAAGGACCTACCATATATTTGTTGCAAAATTGGACCTAATCAATTTTATAAAATACTAGGCTATATTTAATTCACAATTGACAAAATGGTTGGGTGTCAAAAGTTTTGATCCATCTCTGGTGAAAAAGACAAATTCCCGTCGATTCAGTTGGAAGCGGGTCAAATTTGAACTGCAGCTGCCTCATAGTTTGCTCTTTATTTTTTCCAAAAATCATTTCTAGGTAAATAAGTATCTATTTAATCAAAAATACATGGTTTGATGGCGAGACATTGAGGTTTGGACAGTGGCCGAGGGCCCCAACTCTAGAGCGCGTAAGCTCGCATGCCTGCCGCGTGGTCACCGCGTGACCGTGGCGTTGCCATGTGTTCTAGGTGGCCTAGGCATGTCTAGTGGGTTGGGAACTCCCCAGGTAGGTGCTACGAAGAAAATCACAACATAAGATTCTCACGAGGAGACCGATCGATGCTCAAACATGAATAAGCAGCCAAGTGTTTGATTTGCGGTACGGGAAATGCACATGGCTAATGGGCGTGAGTTTTGGCTGAGGATGATTAGTTACTAAGAAGACCGTCTTCACAAATTTTCACCTCAAAAGGAGGAGCCTAGGTGGTACTTGCTTTGCAAAGTACCACACTGGACATAAATACGAATGTTCAAACTGGGCTCAAAATAATGAATGGATTGAGCTGGTATTTGGTGGAGGATGGTTATTTGGGCATAGGAAAGCACTGTAGAAAATGGATACTATTTGGACATGCCAAAGTGGTACTTCCTTCACAAAGTGCTTCTTTGAACAAGATAGGAAAATGAATATTATTGAGTTATTTTTGAACTAGGCAAGGAAGGTTTTTAACATATTTGATGAAGATATGACCCAAAGAATTTATGAGAATTTTTTGGGAATTTTTGGAATAACAGAAATATAGGTTGCTTCACAACCTAGGGCAAAAATTGAGACATGGACATGACACATAGGCAAAACTGATGAGATGGCGCCTAGTCATCACAACCCACCACAATCTACAAGGCTATGACCATCTATATTGGTCGTTAACAACTATAAATAAGGCATCGGACCTGCCCTGTTTGCTTTGTGACCATTTCGTGTAAGGAAATTACGATCTTTCTAACCAAAATGGTCGCAATGGTTTAGGGTTTGGAGCCCCCCGAACAGCTTTTGACCAATTGGTCTCAAATGGTCATAGATCTATGACCAATTCTTCCAGGGTCACTGACAGAAGGTCACTAGTTGACATATTTCTTGTAGTGGGAGTCCTATTCCCGGTGGGAGTAGGACTCCCCCCTTGGCGGGCCCTCCTCCTGGCCGGTCGCCTCCACCCCTTGCTCCTTCATATACAGGGGCAGGGGGCACCTCTAGACACACAAGTTGATCTGTTGATCTCTCCCAGCCGTGTGCGGTGCCCCCTCCACCATATTCCACCTCGGTCATATCGTAACAGTGCTTAGGCGAAGCCCTGCGTCGGTAGCAATATCATCACCGTCATCACGCCGTCGTGCTGACAGAACTCTCCCATGAAGCTCTGCTGGATTGGAGTTCGCGGGACGTCATCGAGCTGAACGTGTGCTGAACTCGGAGGTGTCGTACGTTCGGTACTTGGATCGGTAGGATCGTGAAGACGTGCGACTACATCAACCGCATTGTGCTAACGCTTCCACTTTCGGTCTACGAGGGTATGTGGACACACTCTCCCCGCTCATTGCTATGCATCACCATGATCTTGCGTATGCGTAGGAAATTTTTTGAAATTACTACGTTCCCCAACACAAACGATGAACTGAAATGAGATTTCTGGTGGCATCAGGTACATGCAATATGTTTTTGAGATGGTTTCAAACAGTGGATTGACCAATATGACTAATTTCCATACCTTCTTCGCTTGCGGTATGTACTTCCTCGTTGCCGTTGTATTTGTAGCGGACTGTCAGCTTGTCGAGCTCACTGGTGATGTGATCTGTGGCCCCCGTGTCGATGTACCGGTTGGTGTCCACTCCATAGGACGAGGTGGTGGTCAATCCTACACTATTTTCGTTCTTGGCAAAGGAGATGTCGAGGAGATGTCGAAGCGCGACGGCGGTGTGGTTTGGCTTCTTGCAGGTCTGGCAGACAACCTCAAGGAGATCGTTGCCTTCTCCATTGTCGTTGCCATGACCTCCATTGCCGCGGCCACCGCCTCCATTGCCACGGCCTCCATTGCCGCGACCTCCTCCTCCGTTGCCACGGCCATCATTGCCACGGCCGCCTCCGCCGCGACCGAAAGCACCACGGCCACGGGAAACAGCGTTGGCCAAGGACTGGTCTCTACCTTCGAACATGGCAAGGCGCTTTTCAAAACCGATCAGTTGGGATTAGAGTTTAGCTACCTTGATGGGCTCAGTCCTTGCAGCACATATGGACGAGACGAACGACATGTAGTCGAACTCGAGTCCGGCGAGGATGTAGGAGACCATATCATCATCGTCGAACGGCTTCCCTGCTAAAGCCATCTCGTCGCCTAGTGCTTTAATGCGCTCGATGTACTTGCCGATGGTCGCGGTGCCCTTTTTGGTGGTGGAGAGGGCAATCCGCGTGTTGACGATATTGGCCTGCGTTTGGGAGAGAAACATCTCCCTGATCGCGGTCCATGTCGCAGCTGCCTTTGTGAAGTGGGCGACTTGGATCATCACAGGTGCAGAGATCGAGTTGAAGATGAAACTCAGCACCTGAGAGTCTTGCGCTAGAGCGATCTGATATGCCGGGTTTGACACATCGGTGGGCTTGCCGTCCTTGTCAGCAAGCTTGGGCTTCGGGAACGGGTAATCGGGGTTGAGGTGGTCAATCAGCTGGGCTCCGCAGATGGTGGCCAAGGCCTGCGCACGCCATACGAGGTAGTTGCCGCGTTGAAGCTTGTCAGCAATGGGAATGAGGGCATAGGGAGCGGCAGCGGCGGTGCTGGAGCTAGCCATGGCTACGAGATTGGATGCGGGAGAGGAACTAGGCTCTGAATACCCTGAAAGAATGCGTGGAAGCGTATGCCTCTGGCAGGGACGCGCTGCGTGTTATATAGACAAGGATAGGTTACAAAGATACAGTAGTTAGGTTGTGGATTAATCCTCAAGAAAAGCTATACAAGATATGAGGAGAAACCCTAACAACCTAACTACCAGATTACAACAACACACACACACACAATCTAACCCTACCGGCGGTATATACGGTTTATATAATACCGTATACACATAGTACAATTCTTTCTAACACAAGGCACATACGATGGCTTAGAAGGGTGATAAGGTTTTTGGGGAGCGCTCAGCACAACTACTGACTTCTTCATCACGGACGCCCTGGACTCCGACGACTACTTCCCCGACGACAACTTCTTCCCCCACTAGTAGAAAAAGGCCCATTTGTCCTGGTTCTAGAGGGCCTTTAGTCCCGGTTCCAAAAGGGTCGTTACTAAAGCCCCCCCCCCCTTTTGTCCCGGTTCTTATACGAACCGGGACTAAAGGCCCTCCACGTGGCCGTTGTCTTGAGCTCCACCTTTAGTCCCGGTTGGTAACACCAACCGGGACTAAAGGTTTTTTTTAAAATTTTCTCGATTTTCAAATTTCTGAATTATTTTACAATTTAATCTCTAATCACCACCACTCATCACTGCTCAATTTAACCTCTAATCTCTAATCATCCCTCATCATTCCAAATCATCTAACTTCCCGACCGGTCACCCATCCTCTCAATACTCCAGCCTGAGCACGGTTAACTTCCGGATTCTATTCCCCCTCGTTTCCAAGTCTGCACTTGTTGTTTTCCTGACAATAGCAAGATGTCAATCCTATTAACCCTCAGGAGTTTAGCTTGAGCATGAAGTCACACGTTTCACTGTTTGAGTTTGAAACTATTATTCTAAAAAACAATAATTATTTAGTAACACTAATATTTCTTGAATAAGTAGTTTGACCATAATTTGACCAGATTTGACCAAAATTCAAAATACTGAAGTAGTGATTTAGTAACACTAATATTCTTGAATAATTATTTAGTACCACTAATACTTCTTGAATAAGTAGTTTGACCATAGTTTGACCAGATTTAACCAAAATAAAAAAAACTGAAATTTGAGCATAACTTTTTTTTCCTTTTAGAATTTGAGGATTCTAAAAGTTTACAAACAGGAATATGGCTGTTAAAATCGGATGCGGATTCTCGTGCTGATTTTGTTGCTATATTATGCGGGGGTTTTCGACACCGTATGCAAAAGATATGGCCGTTTTATTTTTTCATAACACTTTTTTGCAAAACATGTCCAAATTTAAGATTTTTAGTTTTCCTAACTAATAGATGTAGTAACATAACTACATCTCGAAGGATTTTAATTTTTGAAGTTTTTATCATTTTCTTTTGCTTTTTACAAGACTGAAAAGGCGATCGGGAATCAGTTCAGTTAAAACCTTAGATTCATACTAGAGGGGGGTAGAGTTTGAAAATGGGAGCTTTAGTCCCAATTTGAGGCATGAACCGGGACTAAAGGGCATTGCACCCTTTAGTCACGGTTCGTGCCTCAAACCGGAACTAAAGGTCTAATCTTTAGTCCCGGTTTGAGATACGAACCGGGACTAAAGGATACCGCACCCTTTAGTGCCGGTTCGTGTCTCAAACCGGGCCTAAAGGGCTCATTTGAACCGGGACTAATGCCTTTAGCCGCACGAACCGGGACCAATGCCCCCATGGGTACCGGTTCGTGACTAAACCGGGACTAATGGGCTTATATGGCCCGAACGAAAGCCCTGTTTTCTACTAGTGCCCGACATCGACAATCTCTTCGACGACATGGCTGGCGAGGACACCGACCCCAAGACCAGTACTTCTGCCGTTGTTCCGTATGTCTTCGTGTTCTCTCTGTTTAAGATCTTGCCTCATTTTTATTGCTCTAGCTTTTCTTGTTCTAGCCTCTGTTCTACTTATGTTCTTTTCTAGTTGATACGTGAACATGCCATTTGCTTTCTCACCTTTAGACTACATGACTTGTTTCATCTCCACTATGATAGTCATATTTTATCTACTATTTCTGTTAATAAAATCATATGGTAAATTGGTCATATTTCCAACGGGGCCCTAATATGACTTGCAAAGATGTGGCTTGAACCAAACACACACCTAACTTGGTTAAACTTGTCTAATCTTAGATGTGACAATCTTGGGCAAATTTAGTGTCAAATCAAACAGCCCAGTACTATTCATTCAGTTGGGAGGGAGTAGAGCTTCAATGTAAGGCACCACATACTCACGCAAAGGGTGTGCAATTCCTTCTAATCGGAAGGCAATGGAAACTCCCTTGACTTTCCAGCGAGCTACCTGTTTCTTCCAAATAAACTAGGCGCGTGCGTCTCTTTTCTGCTCTTCACCCAACACATCGACATGGGGAGAGAAATTTTTTTTTCCGTACTTCTTATCGTGGCCATACATACCGCAGGAGGGCGACCGGATTGCGAGGAACAGAAGCATCACATGGATGCTGCAACATAAGTGTAAAAGGGACTAGAACTCGCTTTGGTTTGCTCCAACATTTCAAATACAATGCTAAGGTCTTTCTTCAGGAGATTCATCTGTTTTTCCATGGCATGAATAAGAGTAAACTTCCCAGTGACTTGCGGGATTATATATAGGGTTCAACCGTGCAAGCGTTCAAGAAAAATAAGTTGATGCCATTCCTGTACAATGTGTGGCAGCTCCTTAACGCTCGTCGACTTATTTTCAGGTCATCCTACTGTCATGACTAATTATGTGCTTCGGCGCTCCGGCGGTGCACCCATGCCAGAAGGGTGAGGCATGAATTAGTGGGACTCCGAATCAGTGATGCAGATCATGCAACTGCAGCAACAAATATCCAAGATTTCCATGATAGTTTACCCGTTTTGCCCTTCACATAGTACGTCCTCGTCGTGGCGTTATCCAAATCTGACCAAGTTGTCGGCCTTGTACTAATCTGCAACGACAACATAGTGGGGAGGTCCATCCCGCTCTCGCTCGCACCCGGGGAAGGCTGCACACTCATCACGTACGGCCCCGCCCAGCCCAGCCACCGGCAAAAGCGGAGCCACACCAGCGCGGCAGCGACACACCATCAGTCCGCATTTGCTTTCTTGCCTCCTCAGCACCGCAACGCCAGCAGAGGTCGGGGCACGCGCGCGGCTGCACAGTCCACAGCACACGGCGGCGGAGTGGAGTGGTGGCGATGGTGATCCACCTGCTGGCGTTCGCGGGGGCGAGGATCTTCGTGCAGGTGTTCCAGGTCTCGGCGCCGCTGCTGTGGCCGCTCAACCTCTGGCTGCCGCTCGCGCGCCGCCTGCCCGAGGCCTGCGCCGTCGCCCGCGCCGTGCTCGCAGCCCACGTGGCGTGGCTGCGCCGGGCATGCTGTCCCGGCGCCCCCGTCTGGAGCCGCCACGACGGCGGGGTCTACCGCCGGGCGGTGCTCGACGTCGCCTACTACTGAGACGCTGGAACCGTTCGAGACTTTGGAGGCAGTAGCAGTCTCTCAAGTAAAGTAGAGTAGAGTTTGTTCTTCTGGTTTTTTTTCTTGGGCTAGCAATGCCTGGTCTGAATGTGGGTTGTAATTAACCAGGATTCCTAAGTACTTCCTCCGTCCCATAATGTAACGGTAGTGTCAAAAACGTTTTTATATTATGGGACAAAGAGAGTAGTAAGTACAAGTGATTTGTTCATCCACGCTTCTCATGCGGAATTTTGATGACGATGAATACAGTGGAATGCTAGCTGCCACCGGCGATTTCCAGATCGGTCCGTTGAAAGCGCTACACTACGATATGCTTCCCAGCGCATTTTTATCCACACAATTGGGATATGATAAAGACCGACAGTATAAAAGCGATAACACTATTTTTTTCAGACCGGTCAAATGTCAGAAGGAATTACCACCATCACTCTTGCATTGATCGAATGCTTTCATTATCAGGAACACTGCACAACGAAATTTGCGCATACAAGTTACATTTATCCAAGACTTATGATCGTGTGGATCGAGCATTTTCAGAGAAAACAATTTTAGTGTTGGGCTTCCCTCGGAGGTGGGTTAGCTGGATTATGGCCTATGTAATCATGGGGATATGTGGTCAAATTTAATGGATTCATGCTCAAATTACCTTGTCAACCCATGGTCAAAGACAAGGTGGTCGGTACTCTCCTTTTTATTTTCCATTTTATGGTTGGCGGGCTTTCGCCCAGGGTAGTGTAGGCTGATCATTTTTTTTCCGTGAGAAAATGTCATTGAGCTTATGGTAAATCTTATCTCCTGTTTGCGATGGATGTTCTTGCGTTAAGGTGCAATGGTTGTATGGATAAGAAGAACAAAAAGTGCAATATTCCAATGGTCAAGTGTGCGGAGCATAGGACAAGAAGGACAAGAAGGACAAGGACAAGAAGATGATGCATTCATATCTGGGAATGTACAAGAAGTCATACACACCGAAAGTGATTGAGGAGATATGTCCCTTGATAGAAGCTATTATTTGTGCATTTCTTGGAAGGCTGCTCATCGATGCATCTACGTTTACAAGAGTTTTCATGATGTTGGGTATGTCGTCTTTGTTCAGAACAAGGCACATCCGGCGGCTTAGACGGCGTGCTTTGATACCTATCTTTGTGGTTTTTGCTAGTTCTTTCTCAATTAACCAAGCATATAGGATTTTGTATCTGGTTTTCCTCATTAACAAGATTAACTCCGTTTTTTATGGCGATGATAGCTGTTAGTAAGATCTTCCTGTCTTGCCACAAGATAAATTTATGTGACCGGGTCGTATGCACCAAACCTGAAGACCCACATCCACATGCGGACACCTGAAAAACCAAATCTTAGAGCAGCGACCATCGTTCCCCTTTGCCAAATCCCAACTTCTGTAGCCCAGGGTCGATGTCAGCCGGTGCAAAATCCCCGGCTCGACGCGCTCCATCCCCGCCAACAACGACCATGTTCGGTGGCAGTACAGCTTGCGTCTGCACTCTATCTAGTTGTCACATCTGCCCACAAGCATGCTCCTCCCTTGCTCATGGTGCTCCATCCCTGTTGGAAACAACCACGTTCGTCGACGACTGAGCTCGCCACACCACCCCGGATGCTTGTCCCCGTCAGCGAGTAGACGTATAATTTGTGGGCAGAGGAGGTTTCGGTTGAGAGGTTGACATGTATGTTCTTCGGTGCCTTTCACTGCTGTCGTCGGGCCATGCCATATTTTGTACTGTCGCGGGCGAGATGGAAAGAGATGACTATGGTTTTTCTAGGGGCCGTGAATTTGGGTGAGCGGAAAGTTCGAAACGATGACCTCTGCTTTGAGATTCAGTTCGCCAGGTGTCGCGGGCGGAGGAGGGTCTCCTGATTGGACACGTACGACCTGGTTGTATAGGATTTTTTTTCCTAATGCCAAATGTTGCCTTGGAAATATGATCATTCTATATACTAGTCTAAATATGTTATTGTTTCCCCATAAAAAAATGTTGCTGTTGGAAACAGCATGGAACTTTCTTTTTTGCTTGAAGGAAATAATATGTTGCCGACTTCTCTAGTCGACTGGCCGACTCACCTCCAATTAGGCCAGGCCGACCCGCCAGCAGTCGCAGGAGACGTCATGTTGCTTGTCATCATGTCTATCCGTCTCAGCGCGCGCCAACGACATTAAAAGGTCGTTCCCGGGGAAGGCCGCAACCTCCCCGGCAAAAGCATAACCACACCAGCGCAGCAGCCACACAACGCCATTCCGACTTCCGAACCCGACATCACATTTGTCGCTCGCCCTCGCCGTCGCCGCCGCGTCACCGCGCAAGCGCAGGGAGTTGCTCAGCGTCTCAGGGCTCTCGGCTATGGGGATCCACCTCCTGGCGTTCGCCTTCGTGCAGGTGTTTCAGGCCTCGGCGCCGCTGCTGTGGCCGCTCAACCTCTGGCTGCCCCGCCACCTCCCCCAGCTCTGCGCCGTCGTCTCCGGCGAGATCGCCGCCCACGTCGCCTGGCTGCGCCGCGCCCACGCGAGGCGCCGAGATGACGACGAGCAAGGCCGCCGCCAGGGGCTGCTATACGCCGTGTACTGAGATATCCAGACCGGACAGTTTCTTCACTTTTGACGTTTAGATTATTTTTCGAGCGCTAGCTGCGGAATATCGATGTAGGCTTTTTTGGATTTGAATATGTATGTAAGTTACTAGCATCGATCTGTGAATACGAGCAAATTCTGCTAGGACCGGCTGATTCTGTCGGGATTGATGGCTTTGTTTTGCTCCAGCTAGCATCTCAAATAGTAGTACAGGTTTACAGTTGTTCTTCAGGAGATTCATTTGTTTTCCCTGCCAAGAACTGGCCAGATCTTGTTAGAGAGATTAAAGATAGTATGACCGAACGTAGTTCTTGTATTACTCATATTCGCCGAGTTGTAATAATTCTAGTCATGCTTTGGCAAACTTTGGGAAGGACTCAAGGCCAAACTGTTGTATGGCTTGGGTCGGGACTGGAGGTCGTTTTGGACACTGTTAAGCGTGACTGTACGTGTGATTTGATTGAGTAATACAAGAATTCTTTGGAAAAAAAAGAGAACTGGCCAGAAGTAAACTTCCTTGTGAGATTATCCATTCATGTATACAATGTGGCAGCTCCTTCACGCTCATCTACTTTGTCGGTTCACCCGACTGTCGTGATTAACTAGTGTTCAGTCAATTCTAGAAAAGAGAAGGTAGTGTTCAGTCGCGATCATACTAAATATATGGGTTGCCGAGTCAGCTGCACCACCATGCTTGAACTTGAAGCATGAGAGGCATTAGTTAGTGGAGCGGGTTACGCACACTACATTAGCAGATATCTGAAATTACAACCGGGGTCCTAAAAAAACGGCAAAATGTACTGAGCAACTGATAGTACATAGGTAAATTGTACAGTGCCTTATCTGGCATGGTGAAGGCTGCTAAAAGTTTTAATGATTTTGCTCTTGTTAACTGTCCCGCGGGTCTTCTCCTACTGTTCAGCGCAATTTGTCCGCTGAATGAAAATAAGACAGTGTTCATTTTTCCTATACCAAGATGGCCTAACTTCTTAGCATTTGTAATAGCCTTCACCTTCTCTCAACCGTTCGAACTTATGAGCGAAACCTGTATTTCTAATTACAGAAAATAAAATTGCTCTCTACAACATACACCGTTGTTGTGTTGTTGTTGTTGTTGTTGTTTTTGTTGTTGTTGTTCCTTTTAATGGACCGGTGTAATTTCAATCAATGTGGGTTAAAAAAAATGTGACAGTGCATGCGGAGCTTGTTACTCCGGGTAGGCCAGTAGGCTACACGTTAAACGACATATCACATTGCTTTGATCTGCAAACTTCATACTTTCTTGTCCTGATATGGTTATTCAACATATCTCTGAACCTAAGCTACATCATGAACAGACAGCTCGATGCGTAAAAACCTAGCAAATCCTATTACCCTACGGAACTACATCAACATACAAGTAAAGTGGAGTCCAGTAGCACGGAGACGCCTAGCGACTAGCAACCAGGAGGTGATCGCGATCCGATCTAGAGCCGCCGCCGGATCCTTCCTCCCTACACCCGCTCCCGTGCAGCGCCGCCGCGCTGGGGCGTCCCCGCCTTCCTCCTCCCCGGATGGCTAAAGTGTGGCAGCGGGTCTGTAGTCGCAGCGGGTGGCGGTGGCGGCCATGTTGCAGTCACTCAACCTCCGGTTCGGCTTCGGATCGCGGTGATGCTCTTGGTCTTGATCTGCATCATGCGGGCACCCGGGACGGTGCCCCTGGGCTTGGCGGTGGTGTTCATCTCCTATGTCGGAGGTGGTCGGCCTGAGGCTGGGTGAGCAGATCTCGAGATCTGCAATCTAGTCCCGGCTGCGAGTCGGGGAGACATAGATGCCGGTGAAAACTGAGCCGACGGCGGACGATGGCGGCGGTCTGCGTCGTTACCTTGATGAAGGCATCGTCCTGTAACTACTGTTGACCCACTCGTGCTGCTCCGGGGAAAACCCTAGGATCTGGTTTTCCAGATCGGACGATGGTAGCACTACGGTGTTGTTTCTCTCTTGGGAGCATCGTTTGTGGAGCAGCGCTGGATGTTAGAGGCAGGAGGTGGAGCGGCTTCGTCTTGCACGGAGCTTCGGTTGAGATGTCAAGTCATGCCTGGCCGACAGGTGCTACGCTTTGTCATGCCTAGTAGGCAGGTGCTACGCACGACAGATCTTCCAGTGACTTCAAGCTCTGTCGACTGGTGGTACTTGGCAGCATGGTGTCGAGGGGTACCGGCGGCGACCGCGACGTGCTCAGCAGTTCGCACGCAGGGAGGCGGTGCCATTGGGCGACGTGGTGGCGTCGACGGCAGCTAGACCGGGTAAGGATGATGCGTCAGTACAGCTCTGAAGATGGAGTGATGGTAGTTGGCGGCGGCGGCCTTTGACAGTACGTCGGACCGGTGTGTGCCCCATACCCAGCAAGTGCCTTGGTTGGGGCCTCAGGTCTTAGATGTTAGGTTTGGCTGCAAGGTCTGTGGTATTAGGCCCGGACTATCAGCATCCCTTCACCAACTGGATAGAAGTAGCGACAGATGTTGCCTAGAAGATGGCTTCAGACTTACTGTTGTATTTCTTTGTAAGGTGTTTTGTGAATAATTAATAAAATGGCTGCATGCATCGTCTAGATGCAGAGACCGGGAGTCTTCCTCCTTTTAAAAAAAAAGTAGCACGGAGACGCATCGTCCTCTACTTGTTGCGTGCACGCAATGCCAACTGCACCAACCTCAATGTCGGCAGTCTCAAATCATTTCGGCCATCCTTCGGCTGTCCCCCGAATTGCATCTTATGTGTCAAACAATGTGGTTATTTCTTTGCTTCGGTTTGCTCCAACATCTCAAATACAACAGTAGAGTTCTTACTTTGGAAGTTCAGTTCACTTCCTATGGCACTATGGCAAGAACCAAACCAGCTTTCTTCTTAGATTATATAGATGGAGCAAGTGTAAAACAAAAGGAGTTGAATTTATATTCATGTGTACATTGTGTTAGCTCATTCACTCGCGTCTACTTGTCAGTTCATCCATCTGTCATGAGTTACTACTGTGCAGTCTTGATCATACTAAATATATATGTGCATTGGTTAATCAGGTACACACACATGCTTGAGGCATGCGATCAGAGTACCTCGCGGATAGGAAGACCGATGCATGAAAATCTGGCGGAATCCTAGTCTCTCCAACACTGGGTACCGCTACATTTCCCAGAAGCATACAAGTAGCATGGAGTTCACCTCATTCATGTATACGTGGAGGAGGGAGCACGCATATAAAAAGAACAAGTTAACTGGTTCCATTCATGTATACAATGTGTCATCCTTCACGCTCAATCTACTTTTCGATTCATCCCACTGTCGTGATTTAACTACTAGTATCCAGTCAATTTGAAAGAAAGAAAACTAGTTCTGCGTAGCCGAGTCAGCTACACTGCCATGCTTGAACATGAAGCATGAGAGGCGTTAATATGTTTCATGCTGGTTCTAGTAATACCGATTTGGTATTGTATATTTTGATACATTTTCATATAAAATTTTGTGAGGCATACTAGAAAATTTTGGCTTTGAAAGAAAAATTCAGCATGCTTTTTATAGTAAAAGAAGCGGCGAGCATATGTTCTTATAAATTTTCTGCCATATTCATTTATTCATGAATTTTTTGTCGACTTGATTTGTTTTGAGTCTTGGTCCAGTGAGAGATCCTAGTAGGACCCACTATTTTGTCTTGTCTCTTGTGTTTCTATCTCGAGTGCGCACGCCTCTTTGACAATGAAACTGGAATCTTTCCTTGATCCCACGTTCACCGTACCGTTAAGTACATCATTAAATTCTTCTAACAAACAAATCAAATATCTAAGGTTTGATCGTCATTTTTAGAGTGCTCTTGTAGTATAATAAATTGAGCGGCTGTTCGAGTCAGCTGACGAGGACAATCAGTCATCCGTTGGCCCTCACCAGGGGAAGGCCACAACCTCCCGCCAGGCCGGCCGCCGGCAGAAAGCAAAACCGCATCTGCAAAACAGCAGCGACGAGCCGGTCACCGTTCCGAACAACAAATTTGTCCGATTCTTACTTGCCCGTTGCAGTAGCACTGGCGGGTGAGCCGGCACGGGGCCGGTGGCCGGGGATCTATAGCGAGCTGCCACCTGCCTGCCAGCGTGGACGTCGACATGGAGCTGTGGTCTGTGGAGGCGTGTGTGTGCCAAATAGATGAGCCGGCTTCTTGTTCTTGCGATGCCCGGGCAACATGCTGGTTGAGAACATATCCATATTGTTCACAAAAAATAAGGAGAGAACGTATACATATCCAATGCGCCAGCCTGATATTTTATATATTTAAAAAATTACGTTACTTCGATTTTAAAAAAATTCTCACCTTGCATTAAAGAAAGTTAATGAAATGTGTAACTTTTCAAAATTGGCCATAGCATTCAAACAAACGTTTGTGATATTTAAAAGATGTACGCACGTTTAAAAATATTTTGACCAACAGTACAAAAGTGTTCGTGTAATTTGTAAAGAATGACATACCATTCGAAAAAATTACGACATTTATAAAAAGTTTGGGATTAAAAAATATGCCCCCCACATATTTGTCCTCTGTCGACCAGTCGACTGTCAATCAGGCCCGGACGACCCGCCAGCAGTAGCAGGAGCCATCACATCTTTCCACGATTCAACCCTTGGGATAACGGCGCGAACCAACCTGTGGTTGGATGGTTAAAGGGATTGTGGTATCTCCAGTCCATCAGGATTCAAGTTCTGGTGCTCGCATTTATTTTTAGATTTATTTCAGGGTCTCCGGCGATGCACATTCAGTGGGAGGAGACGTTTCCGTCGATGACGAGGTGCCTACGGTGACTTCATAATTTTCAAGATGATATGCCGGCTCAGTCTTTCGAAGGTGCTCATAAGGGTGGGGTGCGCGTGTGTGCGTTCATAGGGATGAGCATATGCGCGTGTATATGAGCGCTTGCGTCCGTATTGTGTTAAAAAAAAACCTTGGGATAACGGCAAGTCGAGACGTCATATTGCTCGTCACCGTGTATCCAGGTTCTCTGTCTGAGCGCGCGCAACTAGAACAAAAGGTCGTTCCCGGGGAAGGCCGCAACCCCCTCCCACCCGTCACCGGCAGAAGCATAACCACACACCAGCAGCAGCATCGGAACAGACATCGCCATTCCGAAGAAGCCAACACATTTGTTGCTAGCTCGCCGTCGCCGCAGCTCCGCGCAAACGCAGGGAGTCGGTCAGCGTCCCAGGGCTCCCGGCGATGGGGATCCACCTCCTGGCGTTCGCCTTCGTGCAGGTGTTCCAGGCCTCGGCGCCGCTGCTGTGGCCGCTCAACCTCTGGCTGCCCCGCCACCTCCCCCAGCTCTGCGCCGTCGTCTCCGGCGAGGTCGCCGCCCACGTCGCTTGGCTGCGCCGCGCGTACGCGAGGCGCCGCGACGACGACGACGAGGGCCGCCGCCAGGGGCTGCTCTACACCGTGTACTGAGATATTCAGAACGGACAGTTTCTTCAGTTTCGAGTTTTAGTTGATTTTTCCAGCGGTAGCTGCGGAATATATATGTAGTATGTTTGTTGTAGCGTAGATCTGTGAATACACGAGTAATTTCTGCTACGACCGGCTGATTCTTTCGGGATTGTTTGCTCTGTTTTGACTCGACATCTCAAATACAAGTGTACAGTAGTTCTTCCGGAGATTTGTTTGTTTTCCATGGCAAGAACCGGCCAGAAGTACACTTTCTTGTGAGATTATGGAGGGAGGGAGCAAGCGCACAAAAAGGAAGTTAACTTCCATTCTTTAACGTATGCAATGTGCCAACTCCTTCACGCTCATCTACTTTCTCGGTTCGCCCGACTGTCGTGATTAACTATTGTTGAGTCAATTCCAGAAAAGAGAAGGTAGTGTTCAGTCGAGGTCATGCTAAGTACATGTGCGTTGCCGAGTCAGCTGCACCACCATGTTTGAACTTGAAGCACGAGAGGCATTGATTAGTCGAGCGGGTCACGCACACTACATTAACAGATTACAGTTTTATCTGACATTACAAACGGGGTCGTAAAAAGATATGGCAAAATTACAGTGTCTTATGGTGAAGGCCGCTAAGAGTGTAAGTATTTTGCTCTTGTGACTGTCCCGCGGATCTCCCCCTAGGCTCCTACTATTCAGCGCAATTGGTCCGCTGAATGAAACGAACAGTCTTCATTTTTCTATGCCAAGATGGCGTGACTCCAACCGCGCCTTCAACAGGCCCTCCAGTGCGACTTTTTTCACGTCGGCGCCAAAAAAAAAACCCTAGTCGCGGCCTCAAGATGCCGAAATCCGTTGGCTCGGCCCATTTTTGTGCCCGGTGGTCCCAGGCCGAACCCAGCGCACTCGGTGGCGCTTGGGGCTCCGGCGGAAGAGAAAACCACGCCAGGCGAAAATGCATCTTCCATGTCCAGATTCGCCCCCCTCCCCCGCGCACACGCCCTCCCGCCGCCTTGCCGACCCCGGCGCCAACCACCCCTGCCACCGCTAGATAGACCATTCCCCCGCCTGAAAAGAGAGAGGGTTCCGCCGTGGCGTCCTCCACCCCGTTCCTGGGCGAGCTTTTCGGCGCTCCGGCCGCGCGCCTACCACGCCCACCAGGTGTTCAGAGATTCGTCTGCTCGACGATGGATTCAGACGACGAAGAGGCGCTCGCGGCGCTACTGGAGGAGGAAACCGATGCCGACGCCCAGGACGAAGAGCATCTCATGGTCGTCGCCGCCCTGGCCAGCTTGCTCGCAAGCAATGCTGTCAGGACATCAACTCAATGCCACACCGATCTAGCATGTAACACCTCATATCACTTTGCGTCCTCACACACGGTATCCCCACGGGTGTCGCCTTACCAGGCCCGGGTCCGTTTGTGCCTTTTGGCACACGTATATGATAGTGTCGCTATCATCCATATGACAAGGAGTCCGGGCTGACATGGCTAGTCGTGAACCCAAAGTGGCACTAACTTACAGGGACAGGTGAGGGAGTCCTGTTAGAGGGTCCTCGGACAGCCAGACTATGTACTTGTGCCGGACTGTTGGACTATGAAGATACAAGATTGAAGACTTCGTCCCGTGTCCGGGTCGGACTCTCCTTTGCGTGGAAGGCAAGCTTGACAATTCGGATATTTAGATCTCCTTCTCTATAACTGACTCTATGTAACCCTAGCCCCCTCCGGTGTCTATATAAACCGGAGGGTTTAGTCCATAGGACCAACAACAATCATAATCATAGGCTAGGTTCTAGGGTTTAGCCTCTACGATTTCGTGGTAGATCAACTCTTGTAATACTCATATCATCAAGATCAATCAAGCAGGAAGTAGGGTATTACCTCCATCGAGAGGGCCCAAACCTGGGTAAACATTGTGTCCCCCGCCTCCTGTTACCATTAGCCTTAGACGCACAGTTCGGGACCCCCTACCCGAGATCCGCCGGTTTTGACACTGACATTGGTGCTTTCATTAGAGTTCCACTGTGTCGTCACGATAAGGCTCGATGGCTCCTTCAATCATCTACAACGATGCAATCCAGGGTGAGGATTTCCTCCCCGGACAGATCTTCGTGTTCAGCGGCTTCGCACTGCGGGCCAACTCGCTTGGCCATCTGGAGCAGATCGATAGCTACGCCCCTGGCCATCAGGTCAGGTTTGGAAGCTTGAACTACACCACCGACATCCGCGGAGACTTGATCTTCGACGGATTCGAACCCACGACAGGTGCGCCGTACAGTCACGATGAGCATGGCTTAGACCTGCCATCGAACGGTGTTCAGGAGAGCACACCTGCAGCTGCCCTGGCCTTAGATCCTGAGCAGATCGTGCCATCCGAGGACGGGTGGATAGACCCCACCGCGGAGGCCGCACACTCTTCGGCAATAGAGACGAACACAGACTTCGCCTCCAATGAGGTATGTGTCATCGGACCCTCGGACTCTTCTCCGGCCATAGGCTCCGAACCGCGTACATCCGTGCCTATCGAATCTGATTGGGCACCGATCATGGAGTTTACCTCCACGGATATCTTTCAGCACTCGCCCTTGGGCGACGTGCTAAATACACTGAAATCTCTCTTCCTGTCAGGAGACTCTTGGCGGAACTATGTCTGGCTTGAGTGGGAAGCCGACGACGAAGAAATTCGTTCCCCACCCACCAACCACTTAATAGCCACTGTCGACGACTTAACCAACATGCTTGATTTCGACTCAGAAGATATCGACGGTATGGACGATAATGCAGGAGAAGAACAGGAACCACCGCCCACAGGGCGCTGGACAGCCACCTCGTC
>NC_057798.1:746051840-746071910 GCF_018294505.1 Triticum aestivum
TGGACACACCCAAAGAAAGCAATGGCGACAAGGCAACAGAGGATAACCCCCTTGAGAAACAATCTAAGCGCCGATGTCAGCGGCGCCGCTCTAAGCCCCGCCATAGAAAAAATAGTGATACCAGCACAAGAGGCAATAGCACTCTGGATAATGCCGAAGACGAAAACAATCCCGCCCAGCCAAGCGTCGAGCAAGCCAGATGGAGGATGGGCAAGATAGCCCTGATGAACATGCAATGGATGGAGATTCGAAGCACGAGAATTACATGCCTCTCTCCGACGACGAGGTAAGCCTCGGCGACGAAGAATTCATCGTGCGTGAGGATCCCGTCGAGCAGGAGCGCTTCAAGCGCCGGCTTATAGCCACTACAAAAAGCCTAATGAAAAAGCGGCAGCAGCTCCAAGATGATTAAGATCTGCTAACTGATAGATGGACTGAGGTCCTGGCAGCCGAGGAATATAGACTCGAGCACCCAACCAAAAGTTACCCAAAGCGCAGGTTGCTACCTCAACTTGAGGAGGAGGCATTAAAGCCTACACTACCAACGCAGGAAGCGGCTGACCGGCCACCTCATGGCCGAGACAAAGCGGCGTATCAGCCCGAAGTCCAGCCCGCACCCCGTTGCCAAACAAGCAAAAACACGAAGGACCGGGGCTACACGCATGACCTGCAAGACAAATTGGAAAACAAAGCAGGACAGACAAGATCGATCTACGGATCACGGGAACGCGCCCCAACGCGTGACGATGACCGTCACGCGGATATACTAAAAACAAATCCGACCGGGCCAAATACAACAGACCAGACTCACTTGAACTGCGTTGTGATGTAGCCCGGCATAGAGGCGCCGCACACCCCCTATGCTTCACTGACGAAGTAATGGATCATGAATTCCCAGAAGGGTTTAAACCTATAAATATCGAGCCCTACGATGGGACTACAGACCCCATGGTATGGATAGAAGATTTCTTTCTCCACATTCACATGGCTCACGGGGATGATCTACACGCCATCAAGTACCTCCCACTAAAACTCAAGGGACCGGCTCGACATTGGCTGAATAGTTTGCCGGCAAACTCCATTGTAAGTTGGGAGAACCTGGTAGACGCATTCCTGGATAACTTTCAGGGAACTTATGTGCGACCACCGGATGCTGATGATTTAAGTCACATAACCCAACAGCCCGGAGAGTCAGGCATGAAATTCTGGACTCGGTTCCTAACTAAAAAGAACCAAATTGTCGACTGTCCGGATGCCGAAGCCCTAGCGGCCTTTAAGCATAACATCCGTGACGAGTGGCTTGCCCAACATCTCGGCCAAGAAAAGCCGAAGTCCATGGCAGCCCTCACGACACTCATGACCCGCTTTTGTGCGGGCGTGGATAGATGGTTGGCTCATAGCAACAACACATCAAGCAATCCTGGCACATCAGAGGCCAAAGATAGCAATGGCAAGCCCCGACGCAACAAACACAAGCGTCGCAAAAATGATGATAACGCCGAAGACACGACAATCAATGCCGGATTCAGTGGCTCTAAGTTCGGTCGGCGGAAAAAGCCATTCCAAAAGAACAATTCGGGCCCGTCCAGTCTGGAACGCATACTCGACCGACCATGCCAAATTCATGGTACCCCAGGAACACCAGCCTATCATACCAACAGAGAATGTTGGGTCTTCAAACAAGTCGGCAGGTCAGGTGCCGGAAACAAGGAGAAGGAGTCTCAAAGCAATGACGACGACGAGGAGCCCCGATCACCAAACACAAGAGGGCAAAAGAAATTTCCCCCGCAAATCAAAACGGTGAATATGATAAACGCCACCCACATTCACAAGATGGAACGGATGTGCACTCTCAGGGATGTCGACTTAACAGAGCCAGTCGCCCCACAATACAAATTATGGCCGATCACTTTCGACCGTACGGATCGTCTGGCCAATACCAGTCAGGGCAATTCAACCGCACTAGTCCTTGACCCAATAATTGACTGATTCCACCTCACACGAGTCCTTGTGGACGGAGGCGGCAGTCTAAACCTGCTATATCAGGACACAGTGCGCAAGATGGGTATCGATCTTTCGATGATCAAGCCCACTAAAACCACCTTTAAAGGTGTTATACTAGGTGTGGAAGCCCATTGTACATGATCCATCACTCTGGACGTAATCTTAGGATCACCGGACAATTACCGTACCGAAGAGTTAATCTTCGACATCGTCCCTTTTCGCAGTAATTATCATGCATTGCTCGGACGAACCGCATTTGCTCGATTGAAAGCGGTGCCACATTATGCCTACTTAAAGCTCAAGATGCCCGGTCCATGCGGCGTCATAACAGTTAATGGCAAGGCCATACTCCCCCTCTGTGCCGAAGAGCATACCGCTGCCTTAACAACAGAAGCAATGAGTGGCATCTTTCAATCGAACCTCGAGTCGACGGCGAAGCTCCCAGACACCGTCAACAGAGTCCGAACTACTTCACGGAAGCATAGCCCGGCTCGTCCCGAGCTCACTTAAAACACTCCGGCAGTAAATGGAGGATAGGCCACACACTGCGGTTCAATCGCTCCGTGGCACACAAACGTTTCTTGTATTTTTCTTTGCAGGTTCACTTCTGCGTAGGCCAGAATTGGCCACACGGAAAAACCTTGAAGGCAAAAGGGAATCCTTAGACATTCCCCTGGATGACCATCCGACTACACTCCGGATCCGCACACAGCCTCCTCCCGCCTGGTCTCAGCAGGTTCCGAAGTCATATTTATTTTTATCACATTACCTGTACTCATACGCATCGACGTGTTATTCAATTACAACATGTGAGTTTATATGATGCTTATCTGCTGTTGTTTCTTATTGACACTCTTTGTCAAATGGCATCCGTACACCGCGATATGCCTTAATATGCCAAAGGCTTCATTGTACCCATACTAACGACAATAAAGGCCGAACACCTTCGCGGTCGTTCGGCACCCCGAACTTATTGCATTATATGCATCAGTTCCGAATCCTGTCTTGGGTCAATAGTTGGGTTTGCCCGGATCCCATGTTTTGTTGCCTTATGTTCCGCTATATCGGCTAAGGCGGCACAGGGAGAACTACTGCGATTGTGTCCCGGTTCTTCCGGACAAGCGCCTTAGTAGAGAAAGCCAAAAACTGACTGTCATGATACGGCGAGAGCTGGTCAGCTATTCGAGAGGTTGTAAAATCTTTAAGGATTTCTTCCGCATTATGCGATAACTAATGCAACGTGTGATGGATCGGCTTTTCTTTCGATCAGGTGCTTATAGAGCCCCTTGTGCGGTCTTTCGAACACCAGGGGCTGCGCCTACCTTCCTTTTGTAAAACTTCTATGGCTAAGTGAGAGTGATAAAGCCCTATAGTACGATTGCCTGGTTCGTTGTGTTGAACACCTCCTTCAAGGACCCAAAACTAGGATAAAGAGTGCTCAGGTTTATCCCGAACACCCCCGTACTTCCTACGTGGGGGCAGTAGCCGATGATTGGCCAACTCTTAGGATTAATATATAAAACGGCCACGCAGGAGGAAAAACTTTCAAATAACAGGAAATAAATAATAGAAATGACCTTGTTCAACATTACAAAGGACAACATGACTGTATTCATGGAAATATAATGTCCTTGTTGCATTGCTACACCGCAAGGCGGGATCCTATTAGGACACTATCATAATATAATTCGGGCTTGCGGTGCTCCTTCCCCTCCGGTGGTCCCTCGGTCATCAGCTTTTCAGCATCCATCTTCCCTCAGTGCACCTTTGCACGGGCGAAGGCCATTCGTGCACCCTCCATACAGACCGGCCGCTTGATGACTTCGAGTCGAGGGCAGGCACTCACAAGCCGCTTGATACGTCTCCAACGTATCTATAATTTATGAAGCATTCGTGCTATTATATTATCTGTTTTGAATGATTATGGGATTTATTATACACTTTTATATTACTTTTGGGACTAACCTATTAACCGGAGGCCCAGCCCATATTGCTGTTTCATTGCCTGTTTCAGTATTTTGAAGAAAAGGAATATCAAACAGAGTCCAAACGGAATGAAACCTTCGGCAACGTGATTTTTTGGAAGAATATCATCCTCGAGACTTGGAGTTCACGTCAGAAGATACTCGAGGAGCCCAGGAGATAGGGGGCGCCCCCCCTACTGGGCGCGCCTCCTGTCTCATGGACCCCTCGAGCACCCCCCGACCGACTTCTTTCGCCTATATAAGCCTATTTACCCTAAAAATATCGAATATCAAGATAGATCGGGAGTTCTGCCGCCGCAAGCCTCTATAGCCACCTGAAACCTCTCGGGAGCCCTTCCCGGCACCTTGCCGAAGGGGGGATCCTTCACGAGTGGCCATATTCATCATCCCGAGGCTATCCATGACGAGGAGGGAGTAGTTCACCCTCGAGGCTGAGGGTATGTACCAGTAGCTATGTGTTTTGATCTCTCTCTCTCTCATGTTCTCTCTCGTGTTCCCTCTATGGCACGATCTTGATGTATTCCGAGATTTGCTGTTATAGTTGGATCTTATGATGTTTCTCCCCCTCTACTCTTTTGTGATGAATTGAGTTTTCCCTTTGAAATTATCTTGTCGGATTGAGTCTTTTATGAGAACACTTGATATATGTCTTGCCGTGCTTATCTGTGCTGACAATGGGATATCATGTGCCACTTGATGTATGTTTTGGTGACCAACTTGCGGGTTCCGCCCATGAACCTATGCATAGGGGTTGGCACACGTTCTTGACTCTCTGGTAGAAACTTTGGGGCACTCTTTGAAGTACTTTGTGTTGGTTGAATAGATGAATCTGAGATTGTGTGATGCATATCGTATAATCATGCCCACGGATACTTGAGGTGACAATGGAGTATCTAGGTGACATTAGGGTTTTGGTTGATTTGTGTCTTAAGGTGTTATTCTAGTATGAACTCTTGAATAGATTGATCCAAAAGAATAACTTTGAGGTGGTTTCGTACCCTACCATAATCTCTTCGTTTGCTCTCTGCTATTAGTGGCTTTGGAGTGACTCTTTGTTGCATGTTGAGGGATTGTTATATGATCTATCTATGTTATTATTGTTGAGAGAACTTGCACTAGTGAAAGTATGAACCCTATGCCTTGTTTCCTATCATTGCAATACCGTTACGCTCACTTTTATCATTAGTTACCTTGCTGTTTTTATAATTTCAGATTACAAATACCTTTATCTACCATCCATATTGCACTTGTATCACCATCTCTTTGCCGAACTAGTGCACCTATACAATTTACCATTATATTGGGTGTGTTGGGGACACAAGAGACTCTTTGTTATTTGGTTGCAGGGTTGTTTGAGAGAGACCATCTTCATCCTGCGCCTCCTACGGATTGATAAACCTTAGGCCATCCACTTGAGGGAAATTTGCTACTGTCCTACAAACATGTGCACTTGCAGGCCCAACAACGTCTACAAGAAGAGGTTGTGTAGTAGACATCACCGCTTCACGAGCCCGAAGTAGCTACTTGGAATCGGCTCGGCGGGCCATAGCCGGATAATTAAATCCTTCATGGCTAGTTCGGCCACCTTATGCAGTTCGATCAGCTGCTTCAGCTGATCGGCAAATGGCACTGGATAATTCGGCACCAGATACTGCGACCAGAAGAGCTTCTCCGCAGTGCTCCTTTCTTTGGCTCGGTAGAATTGGGCGGCATCAGATATGCTACGTGGCAGCTCCGCAAATACCCGTGGAGAAATCCGAATTCAAATTAGTAAACATGATTTTCTCCCTTCAAATACTTGCTTTACATAGAAAAGCCTTACCCGCCGCGATCTTCCTCGCCTCCTGGATTTCCTTCAGGGTGTCTTGGGATTCCCCCCGGGCATCACATACGGCTTGGCGAGCTTGGGAGAGTTCGGAGTCTTTCCCCGCTAAACTCTGCTCCAAGGTCTCGCATTTCTTCACGGCCTCTTGAAGCTCTTGCTCAGCTTCAATAACCATGGCCTCGTGCTTTTCGCGAAGAGCCTGCTCTGCGGCTGCCTTCTTCTCGGCTTCGGCCACAACCGTCTTAAGAGCCTCAATTTCGGCCGTCGCCCCTAGAGCACATCATAAAAAATATTTTTATCATATTAACTTATTCATTCGCGCTAATGCGAACAAGGTTTTTGCATACCTTGGTTATCCTCCAACTGTTTCTTCACTCGGTCGAGTTCTTGTTCGGCCCGCTCCAGACTCTGCTTCAGTCCGGAGACTTCCACAGTATGAGAGGCGGCAGTCGCTACACACGCCTACTTACAAAATAAAAAGAGGGAGAGAGAGATGCCATAAAGTGAGTCTCCTATGAACATATATTTTTGATCCTCTGTCCGGCTCCTTCTTTCCGCGAACAGTGTATCAGGGGCTACTACCTATACTATAACTCTCTTCAAAACCTCACAAAACATACCACAAAGCCCGTTATAAGGCTGACGCAGGCTTCATTCAGTCCACTCTCAGCGGACTGAATCTTGTCAATCACCACACCCATAAGGGCACGGTGTTCGTCGACGATGGAGGCGCTCTTATGCGCCGCTGATAAAGTATCTGGCACCTATGGTTGGACAGAGGTGGCTGGTGGAACAGGCGCACCCCCTCCAGCCGAGGGGGGCTGCCTTCCTGATTCTGGAGCCATATCGGCCTCCAGAATTGCGTCTGGCTGGGGGCCGAATTCAAGATAGCCCCCGCCGTCGACATCCATGGGACCCTTTTCTCCCGTGTGTCCGACCCCTGAAGTTTGACCTTCTGGCCCCGCCCTGACGGTCTTTTCGCCCCTCCTTGGCCTAGGTCCCTCTGGGACGATACCTCGGTGTCGTTCACGTGTTTTGGGGAGGGGGCCTTCGGGGGTGTCGCGCTGTCCATAGCATCCGAGCCGAGTAAATCATCCGATGAGGATTGTTCGGTGCGGGACGTCGCTGGACTGCAAAACAGTATGGCTCAGTGATTAAAACGTCATGTCATGGTGAGTCTGGATGCGTAAATGTGTTCAGATTTTATATACTCATGAGTTCACCAGGGGCTGGGCCCTGGGATCCCACTCCGGGCTGCTGTTGGTAGCGGCGGTGGACTCCTCTAGAAGGGGAGTTTTTCCCTTCTTAGGCGACTCGGCCTCCAAAGATGTGGAGGCCGTCTTTACTAGGAAGCCTGACTAACTACCAGATCCTGCAGAGGGCACAAGATCGTAGCTGAGGTAACAAGCTAAACGTCGAACTCCACACGGAACTACTAGCGAGACTGAAGTCCCTCTAAAAAACATAAATTAAGCAAACGTGAGTACAAATGTACCCATCAAGACTTACATCAGAACTAACTACACATGCGTCATTATCAACAAAGGGGGTGGTGGAGTTTAACTGCAGCAAGTCAGCTTTGACTCGGTGGCTATTCTGAACTACGGCAGCAAGTAACTCTTTTGAGGTGGCGCACACGAGTCTACATATTCCCCATATCAATACACCACTATGGATCCGCTCCCGTCTCCCTACGAGAACGCCATCCATAGCACTCACGCTTATCTTGCGTATTTTAGAGTATCCACTTTCACTTGTCTATGAACTGTATAGGCAACCCAGAGGTCCTTTACCGCGGACGCGGCTATTTGAATAGATGATGTTAACCCTGCAGGGGTGTACTTCTTCACACACGCTCTCACCACTTACCGCCGTTTACACGACATGTACTCGACAACCTTCAAACGGAAGCCCAATGAGGTTGTCGGCCACGACCTACCTAAACACTCAAGTCTCTAGTCTAGGTTTATCGCCTATTCTGGTTCCATCCGCAGGGAGTCCGGCCGAAGTTTCCACATACGGCCCCAAACGATGTGTGCAGGGTTCCCGAGACACCAAACGGGCGCCCGATACACCGTGCCACATGCCTACCGCATCACAACCCACACCTCGGGTCAGCGCTGCACACAACCTCCAGCATACTACAAACACCAAAAACTACTTGCAACTCCTGGACAGAGGACAAGGGTGATTAAGCAGCCGAGAGGGTCCATTGGTTTCGGGCCCAATGCGTGGTAGTAACTGTTTCATGGATCACAAACATAGAACTCAGTTCCTGAGGACGGCTTCAATGAGACAACCCACCATGTACTCCTACATGGCCTCTCACCGCTACCTTTACCAAATCGTGTTCACACACTTAGCTCACACACGGTAGGACATGTTCACAACGTTCCAATTCATCCCCAATGAATCAGACCTGACTCAACTCTAAGCAGTAGCAGGCATGACAAATAAGCATGAATGAGTAGGCACATCAGGGCTCAAACAACTCCTACTCATGCTAGTGGGTTTCATCTATTTACTGTGGCAACGACAGGTCATGCAGAGGAAAGGGGTTCAACTACCATAGCAAGTAACAGATGAATCGTTGTTGTCCTAATGTAGTAAAAGAGAGCAGGAGCGAGAGAGTGGGATTGTATCGGAATGAACAAGGGGTTTTTGCTTGTCTGGCACTTCTGAAGATAGTATAGCTCTTCATCGGTGTCATCGATCTCATTATCGGTATCATGTCTATCGAGAGGGGACAAATACTGGCAACACAGAAGGAAACACAATCAATGCAATGCACAATATGATGCATGATCATGACATGGAAAAATGAGTGTGTTGGGCTAATGCAACTACAAACATGGTGGTTTGAGTTATTTTGAACCCAAGGTTCAAGTTCAAACTCAAACTATGACTTTATAAAGTGCATTATCATGTTTTGATATAAACAACAGGTTTAAGTTGCTTTAACATGCATGAAACTAGTTCATATGGATAGATTGGATTTTTCTAATCATTTTTCATATATAACTTATTTCATTTGGAGTTACAGATAATTTTCTATGAATTTTAGAAGTTTAGGGCATTTTCTAGAATTTCCTGAATAAGATTAAATCCAGAAAAAGGTTAACTACGTCAGCATGACATCGGGGTGACGTTAGCAGGTCAAAGGTGCGAGCCCAGGTCAAACCTGACGGCTGGGACCCACATGTCAGTGTATCAACTAACTAACAGAGTTAGTTAGTGTTAGGTTAGCACTAACCTAGTTAATTAGCGCCTGGGCCCACTTGTCAGTGTGTCAACTAATTAACTAAGTTAATTAGCGCTAACAAAATGAACACGTAAACTAAACAGGGGCATGGCCCACGCGTCAGTGACCCTGGGGGGTCGAACCCTAGGTCAAACAAGGTCAAACTCGCTGGCGTTGAGTCACCGGCGAGGCCGAAATGGCGGAGGCCTTCGGGTTTCTTGCTCCGGCGACCAAACGGACGGAAGAGGGGATCTATGGATAGCTGGCGCCGCATCTTCCTGTGTGAGCAGAAGAGGCTGAGACGGCCCGAGCTCGCTGGAACGGAGCTCGCAGCAGCGGCCGAAGTTCGGGTGTGGACGGGTCGACGCTACGGGGCACTAGGGGATAAACTGGCAGGTGCTACGCGCTCCTGGGGGTTCACCCAGCACGGTGACACGCTCAGGTGTGGCCTACGGTGGCCCTGGCCACGACGGCGAGGAACCACAGCGGCGGTGAGCTTTCGTCTCCGGTGGACAGCGAGGCTAGAGGAGGAGAACGATGGTAGGGAGAGAGGGGTTCGGTAGAGGAGCTCACGGCGGTGTCGTCGGTGATCTCAGCATGCTTGAGGACGGCCTGGTGACGACGAATTGGTCGACGGAGGCCGTCAGTGCAGAGGACAAAGACGGCATCCACGACGGCGCTCCAGGGCGTCCGACATCATGTGGCTCGGCGGAGAGGACGGGGGCGTCACGGCGGAGCTCGGGGGCGCGACGGAGAGGCTCGGAGATGGTTGTGGCCGTGGTGGATGATAACCCGCAAGTATACGGGATAGTGTAGCCTCTTTCGATAAGCAAGAGTGTCGAACCCAACGAGGAGCTAAAGGTAGAACAAATATTCTCTCAAGTCCTATCTGCCACTGATACGCTTCTACGCACGCTTAGTGTTCACTTACCTAGAACAAGTATGAAACTAGAAGTACTTTGTAGGTGTTGTTGCATAGGTTTGCAAGATAATAAAGAATGCGTAAATAAAAAGTAGGGGCTGTTTAGATAAAGATGCAATAAAGTAAATAGCGAGTGTGGGAAAGTGGTGGTAGGAGTGGTGAAATTTCCCCTAAGCAATTGACTACATTACTAGACCGATAGCAAGTTTTATGTGGGAGAGGCATAAGCTAACATACTTTCTCTACTTGGATCATATTCACTTATGATTGGAACTCTAGCAAGCATCCGCAACTACTAAAGATTCATTAAGGTAAAACCCAACCATAGCATTAAAGCATCAAGTCTCCTTTTATCCCATACACAACAATCCCCTTACTCGGGTTTATGCTTCTGTCACTCAAGCAACCCACTATAAGCGAATCATGAACATATTGCAACACCCTACAGCGGTACTCCCTCACGCTTGCGCGACACGGAGGGCACAATAGGACAGCAACATAACCACAAGCAAATTAAACCAATCATAGAAATTCATAAATCACCGGTAGGACAACGAAAATCTACTCAGACATCATAGGATGGCAACACATCATTGGATAATAATATGAAGCATAAAGAACCATGTTCAAGTAGAGGGTACATCGGTTTGCAGGAGAGTGGACCGCTGGATATAGATGGGGGAAGGTGATGGAGATGTTGGTGAAGATGATGGAGGTGTTGGTGAAGATCGCGGTGATGATGATGGCTCCGGCAGCGCTCCAGCGCCACCGGAAGCAAGGGGGAGAGACCCCCCTTCTTCTTCATCTTCCTTGACCTTCTCCCTAGATGGGAGAAGGGTTTCCCCTCTGGTCCTTGGCTCCCATGGCATGGGAGGGGCGAGAGCCCCTCCGAGATTGGATCTATCTCTCTGTTTCTCCGTTCTCTGATTCTGCCCCTTCACCGTTTCCTTTATATCTGGAGATCTGTTACTCCAATTGGATTGAAACCTTCGCGTAGATCCTTTTCCAAAAATTAGCTTTCTTGCGGCCAAAGAAGGGCATCAACTGCCTTACGAGTGGCCCACGAGGGTGGGGGGCGCGCCCACTTTAAGTGGGCGTGGCCCCCTATCTCGTGGCCACCTCAGGCATCGTATTGCGTTGATTCTTCCTCCCAAAAATCACAAATATTCCAAAATAATTCTCCGTCCGTTTTATCCTATTTGGACTCCGTTTGATATGGGGTTTCTGTGAAACATAAAACATGCAACAGACAGGAACTGGCACTGGGCACTGGACCAATATGTTAGTCCCAAAAAATAGTATAAAAAGTTGCCAAAAGTATATGAATGTTGTAGAATATTGGCATGGAACAATAAAAAATTATAGATACGACGGAGACGTATCAGCATCCCCAAGCTTAATTCCTACTCGTCTTCGAGTAGGTAAATGATAAAAAAGATAATTTTTGATGTGGAATGCTACCTAGCATAATCTTGATCATATGTCTAATCATGGCATGAATATTAAGACACGAATGATTCAAGGCAATAGTCTATCATTTGACATAAAAACAATAATACTTCAAGCATACCAACCAAGCAATAATGTCTTATCGAAATAACATAGCCAAAGAAAGCTCATACCTACAAAATCATATAGTCTGGCTATGCTCCATCTTCATCACACAAAGCATTCAAATCATGCACAACCCCGATGATGAGCCGAGCAATTGGTTCATACTTTTTAACGCGCTTCAACTTTTTCAACTCTTATGCAATACATGAGCACAATCCATGGACATAGCACTCTGGTGGTATATGGTGGTGGTTGTGAGGATAAAAAGGGAGAAGATAGTCTCACATCAACTAGGCGTATCAACGGGCTATGGAGATGCCCATCAATAGATATCAATGTGAGTGAGTAGGGATTGCCATGCAACGGATGCACTAGAGCTATAAATATATGAAAGCTCAACAAAGGAAACTAAGTGGGTGTGCATCCAACTTGCTTGCTCACGAAGACCTAGGGCATTTTGAGGAAGCCCGTCATTGGAATATACAAGCTAAGTTCTATAATGAAAAATTCCCACTAGTATATGAAAGTGAAAGCATAGGAGACTCTCTCTATGAAGAACATGGTGCTACTCTGAAGCACAAGTGTGGTAAAAGGATAGTAACATTGCCCCTTCTCTCTTTTTCTCTCATTTTTTTCTTTTATTTTTCATTTTTTTTCTTTTTTTTCTTTTTGGTGGGCTTCTTTGGCCTCCTTTTTTTATTTGGGCTTCTTTGGCCTCTTTTATTTTTCATAAAGTCCGGAGTCTCATCCCGACTTGTGGGGGAATCATAGTCTCCTTCATCCTTTCCTCACTGGGGTAATTCTCTAATAATGATGATCATCACACTTTTATTTACTTACAACTCAATATTACAACTCGATATCTCGAACAAAGATATGACTCTATATGAATGCTTCCGGCAGTGTACCGGGATGTGCAATGATCTAGTGTAGCAATGACATCAAAAAACGGACAAGCCATGAAAACATCATGCTAGCTATCTTACGATCATGCAAAGCAATATGACAATAAATGCTCAAGTCATGTATATGATGATGATGGAAGTTGCATGGCAATATATCTCGGAATGGCTATGGAAATGCCATAATAGGTAGGTATGGTGGCTGTTTTGAGGAAGATATAATGAGGCTTATGTGTGATAGAGTGTATCATATCACGGGGTTTGGATGCACCGGCGAAGTTTGCACCGACTCTCAAGGTGAGAAAGGGCAATGCACGGTACCGAAGAGGCTAGCAATGATGGAAAGGTAAAAGTGTCTATAATCCATGGACTCACATTAGTCATAAAGAACTCATATACTTATTGCAAAATCCTACTTAGCCCTCGAAGCAAAGTACTACTACGCATGCCCCTAAAGGGATAGATTGGTAGCAAAAGACCATCGCTCGTCCCCGACTGCCACTCATAAGGAAGACAATCAAAGAACACCTCATGCTCCAACTTCATTACATAACGGTTCACCATACATGCATGCTACGGGACTTGCTAACCTCAACACAAGTATTTCTCAATTTCACAATTACTCAACTAGCATGACTCTAATATCACCACCTTTATATCGCAAAACTATTGCAAGGAATCAAACATATCATATTCAGTGATCTACAAGTTTATGTAGGATTTTATGACTAACCATGTGAATGACCAATTCCTGTCATCTATCTAAATAGATATAAGTGAAGAAAGAGAGTTTAATTATTTCTACAAAAGAAATGCCCACGCTCTAACGAATATAAGTGAAGCAAAAGAGCATTCTATAAATGGCGGTTTTCTACGTGAAGAGAAACATGCAATCCAGACTTTAAATGATATAAGTGAAGCGCATGAAGCATTCTAATAAAGCCATACTCAAAAGATTTAAGTGAAGTGCAATGAGCATTCCATAAATCAACCAAGGACTATCTCATACCAGCATGGTGCATAAAATAAAAGTAAAAACTAAATGCAAAAGACGCTCCAAGACTTGCACATATTGCATGAACGAAACGAATACGAAAACATACCGATACTTATTGAAGAAAGAGGGGATGCCTTCCGGGGCATCCCCAAGCTTAGACGCTTGAGTCTCCTTGAATATTTACTTGGGGTGCCTCGGGCATCCCCAAGCTTGAGCACTTGCCTCTCTTCCCTTTCCTCATATCGAGACCTCCTCGATTAGACACTTCATCCACACAAAACTTCAACAGAAAACTTGGTAAGATCCGTTAGTATAATAAAGCAAATCACTACTCTAAGTACTGTTGAAAACCAATTCATATCTTGTTTCTTCATTGTGTCTGCTGTAATATAGCTTTTCCATGGCTTAATCCACTGATATAAACTGATAGTTTCATCAAAACAAGTAAACTATGCATCAAAAACAGAATCTATCAAAAACAGAACAGTCTATAGAAATCTGGACATTCACCATACTTATGTTACCCCAAATATTCTACCAAAATTAGGAAAAATATACAAGTTGTATAGAAAGACAGTGCAAAAGGAATCAGAACCAATTGCCGTTCCAGTTAAAAATGTAAAATTGCGCCCTACAGCCAAAGTTCCTGTCCTGCACCGTACAAACAAACAAGCATTGTAAACATCCTAAAGGCAAACCTTGGCACATTATTTTTATAATACAATGGAATTGTACAATGGGATAATTAATTTTGATGAAAAGTTTCTGTAATTAAGATTCACAAAGTTTCCGTGAGCACGAACAAAGTTCAAGGAGCTCTCCCACTTCAACAATGCTTGTCTTTCTCACTTTCAGTTTCCTTTTTGAAAAATATTTTGTGTTCCCCTCTTTATTTTTTTAATTTGTTTTGATTTTTAGACTATATGAAAGCACACAACAGAGATAAATGACTCTTTAAAACTTCCGGTTTGTCTCCCTGGCAGCGCTTTCTTTAAAGCCATTAAGCTAGGCATATAGTGCTCAAGTAATGAATCCACCCGGATCCCAAGGTATATCAAAGCCAATTTTAATTAACAATGATTTGTAATTTAGTAGTGAGCACAAAGTAACATATATCATGCAACAACAAAGTCTAACCCTCTTCCTATGCATCGGCATGTCATAAAAGAACAATTCATGCACACATAGTAAAGGCCAATGCATAGTATAAATAGTTTATTGCAATTTTCTCATATTGGAAACATAGAGAGGTGGAGATATCGTTCCTCTCTCATAATAATTGCAAGTAGGAGCAGCAAGCACATGCATATTATATCTATCAAAATCATCATGTGTAGTAGTAAATGCAACCCATCAATATAATCCTTAATAAGCACAAACTTCTCCGATAAAGTGTAGTAGGGAGATTTCAAAAAGATAATAGGACTATCATGCGTGGGTACAATAGCAACAATTTCATGTTTAACATAAGGAACTATAGCAAGTTCATCTCCATAAGCATAATTCATATTGGCATCTTGGCCACAAGCATAGCCAGCATCATCAAAAAGGGATATTTCAAGATAATCAACGAGATCATAGCAATCATCCTTCGGTAAGCACGAAGGGGAATTAAACAATGTATGAGTTGAAGAGTTACTCTCATTAGAAGGTGGGCACGGGTAGCTAATCCGCTCTTCCTCCTTTTGTTCTTCGCTCTCCTCATCATCTTTTTCATCCAATCAGCTCACAGTTTCATCTATTTCTTCTTCCATAGCTTCCTGCAAAATATTAATCTCTTCTTGGACAGCGGAGACTTTCTCAATAAATGCATTAATATTGTAATTGTATTCATAATTTTTATAGCAATATCTAAGTATAGCAAAATTTTATGGTCTATAAACTGAATCATCAAAATCGTCAAATGCTTTAAACATAGATTCAATCTCATAAGCACCCATAAAAGCAACAAATTCTTCTATTTGTTTCACATCATAGTAATCATATCTACCATTAGCATAAGAATCTAAGGTTTCATTATCATTGAATTTGCATGAAAAGGGAAGGTGTGGAGCCTTCATCCTAGAGCAACAAGTATAATCATGTATCAAGCATAGTTGACGAGCATACCAATGTAATATATGAATTTGATCCCATAATAGTTTCCCTTTTTGTGTCAAGCGATAATCCCTAAAGTACTCATGTTGATCCAACGTGTCTCCCATAACATAATTGAATGGGGTTTTCTAAGGATTATTAAAGTAGTACATAATGTCTTTCACGTACACTACAAGAAATATGTCAACTTGTGACCTTCTCTTAGTGACCGTGGGTGAATTGGTCATAAATCTATGACCATTTAGAGTCCATTGGTCAAAAGATGTTTTGGAGGGTCCAAACCCTAAACCACAACGACCATTTTGGTCAGAAAGGTCGCAATTGCCTTATACGAGCTGGTCGTAAATTTGTGAACATGATTTACAATGTTATTTCTTGTTGATTATGACCTATTTAGATAGTCGTAAATGTCTAGGATGATTTGATTTGACATGACTTGGCAGACACCTCAGCAATCTCGCCTACATGGCATGTTTAGGTGTCATCCCAGTTACATGTCACTATTAACCACTTAATTTTGTTTGCTATTGACAGGTGGAACCCGTGGGACCAACACCACCCACATGCTCCCATTGACATGTGGGGCCTGTCCCATCGAGTGGGACCCGCACCGCCCACATGTTTCCAATGATGTGTAGGACCCACCCTACCGATCTGGCGCGTGGGGCCTGCAGCACCTACGAGCCCACCAACCTGACGTGTGGGACCAGGGGGACTACGTGTTCGCAACAAATCATAAGCAGGCGGCAGAAATAAAAAGAGGCAACGCGAGGATTCGAACCCGCGACCTCATGGGGCGCTGAGTGGGGGCAAACCAACGGGCTAGCACTCAGCTTGTGATATATTCCCCCACGCAACTAATTTATATAGTCATTCGTCTGTTGGTCCTGGACCGACTGGGCCATCCTCACGATGCTCCGGGGCTTCTTTCTGCTCACGGCCATGGGCTGGCCCAGCATGCGACCATGAAAAGTTAATCAAGCTTTTGAAAAAGAAAAGTACAAAACAAACATGGGCAAAGGGGGATTCGATCCTGTGCCACACCACACAAAGCAGTAGAATCATACCACCACGCCACCACCTCAGTTTTGATATTCTACTACAATCAATTCTTTTATAGATAAAGATTCCTGGGCTTGGGCCAAAATCGTGATAGGCCTCCCTTTCTCTCCATCTTTTTTACATTAACACAGCGGTCCGCCGAGTAGGCTCACGGCCCATAGCCTATTAGCAGGCGTTTTTATGTCTTGTATGCTTATTATTATTTTTTTCTATTTAATTTCTTCTTCTTTCAAATAATTCGGGATTTCAAAAGAGTTTCAAACATAAAAAGTGAATTTGTTGGAAAAATGTACGTGAAAAAATAAAATGTATGTGGAGTAAAAGGAGTTCATGATATTAAAGAAATGTTCAAGTATTGAAATAATGCTTGTGAATTTGGCCCAAAAAAATTGAATTCAAAAAATGTTCATGATTCTTTCATAAAAAGATCGCAAAAATGATCATAAATTTCAAAAAAACTCATTGATTAAAAAATATTCATCATTTCCAAGTTTGTAATTTTTTTAGTAACTACGTGACAAATGTGACACAACGCTAAGGTTTTAAATTTTCATGATTTTTACAACTTCTCATGTATATGAAAATTTGAAAAACACTATACAGAAAATAATTTTTACGCAATGGTTTATCATGTATCCTAAAAATGTTAATCCAAGCATTAGAAAAATATGTTAAACATTTTTTGATTAAATGTTGACCAAGTTTTTTAAATGTTAAACTTGCAGTAATGTTAAATATGTTTAGAATATGGTTTTGTTCCACTTTGCAACAAATATTTTCTAGGTTCTTCAAAAAACAAATATTAAACTTGTATTGGAAAAATGTTCTTAATGCATATAAAAAATATAGAATGAAATTTTTTTACACCCAACCATTTGGTCAAGTGTGCATTAAATATGGCCTAGTATTTTAGGAAAATGATTTGGTCCAATTTTGCAACAAATATTTTGGAGGTCCTTCGCAAAAAAGACTCATTTCAGGCACTCAGAAAATGAAAAATAGTTTTTTCGTCCAAAGAAAATGAAAACTTCCTTAGGCAACATTGTTTGCCATTCCAATATGCACCCTTGTGCACAATATGAGATCATTTGAACAAACTATGCCATGAATGTGGCCATAAGATTGATCATTTGGCTTGAAAGCCATGAATCTTCACACTTGATAGCTCATTTCTGAGAACACTTTTTTAAAATAATTACCTTATTACAAGTTTATTATTTTTCCTGGAAATTTGGTCACATATAATGACACAATGCGAAGGTTTTCGAATTTTTTGATTTGTTTTTGAATTTTTTATGCCCATTTCAAAATGCGGTCAAAACGAAAGGGCTTGACCGTTCCTAGCTAGTTGTTGAATCTTGGAATTTTTTTGGTGTTTCTCTGATTAAATAGATACTTATGTACCTAGAAATGATTTTTGAAAAAATTAAATAGCAAACTATGAGGCAGCTGCAGTTCAAATTTGACCCGCTTCCAGTTGAATCGACGGGAATTTGTCTTTTTCACCAGAGGTGGATCAAAACTTTTTACACCCAACCATTTGGTCAATTTTGCATTAAATATGGCCTAGTATTTTATAAAATTTATTAGGTCCAATTTTGCAACAAATATATGGTAGGTCCTTCACAAGAAAAACTCATTTCAGGCACTCAGAAAATGGAAAATTAATTTTCGGTGCAAAGAAAATGAAAACTCCCTTCGGCAACATTGTTTGCCATTCCAATATGCACCCTTGTGCACGATATGAGATCATTTGAACAAACTATGCCATGAATGTGGCCATAAGATTGATCATTTTGCTTGAAAGCCATGAATCTTCACGCATGATAGCTCATTTATGAGAACACGTTTTAAAAATAATTTCCGTATTACAAGTTTATTATTTTTCCTGGAAACTTGGTCACATATAATGACACAATGCGAAGGTTTTCCAATTTTGATTTTTTTTAATTTTTTATGCCCGTTTCAAAATGCGGTCAAAACGGCGGGCTTGACCGTTCCTAGCTAGTGGTTGAATCTTGGAATTTTTTTGATGTTTCTCTGATTAAATAGGTACTTATGTACCTAGAAATGATTTTTGGAAAAAGTAAATAGCAAACTATGAGGTAGCTGTAGTTCAAATTTGACCCGCTTCCAACTGAATCGGCGGGAATTTGTCTTTTTCACCAGAGGTGGATCAAAACTTTTTACACCCAACTATTTGGTCAATTTTGCATTAAATATGGTCTAGTATTTTATAAAATTGATTAGGTCCAATTTTGCAACAAATATATGGTAGGTCCTTCACAAAAAAAACTCATTTCAAGCACTCAGAAAATGGAAAATTAATTTTCCGTGCAAAGAAAATGAAAACTTCCTTAGGCAACATTGTTTGTCATTCCAATATGCACCCGTGTGCACGATATGAGATCATTTGAACAAACTATGCCATGAATGTGGCCATAAGATTGATCATTTTGCTTGAAAGCCATGAATCTTCACGCATGATAGCTCATTTATGAGAACACTTTTTAAAAATAATTTTCGTATTACAAGTTTATTATTTTTCCTGGAAACTTGGTCACATATAATGACACAATGCAAAGGTTTTCCAATTTTTTGATTTTTTTTGAATTTTTTATGCCCGTTTCAAAATACGGTCAAAACGACGGGCTTGACCGTTCCTAGCTAGTGGTTGAATCTTGGAAAACTTTTGATGTTTCTATGATTAATAGATACTTATGTACCTAGAAATTATTTTTGGAAAAAATAAATAGCAAACTATGAGGCAACTGCGGTTCAAATTTGACCCGCTTCCAACTGAATCGGCGGAAATTTGTCTTTTTTACCAGAGGTGGATCAAAACTTTTTACACCCAACCATTTGATCAATTGTGCATTAAATATGGCCTAGTATTTTAGAAAAATTATTTGGTCCAATTTTGCAAGAAACATATGGTAGGTCCTTCACAAAAGAACACATTTTGGTCACTCAGAAAATGAAAAATGGTTCTTTTGAGCAAAGAAAATGAAAACCTCCCAAATCAACATTGTTTGTCATGCCTAAATACACACATGTACAAAATATTGGTTTATTTGAACTAACTATAAGAGGTTAAATATTTGCCTGAATAAGAGTTTACAAACTATAAGAAAAAAACAAAAAATGCTTAATTCTGATTGGTGGAACTAGCTGTGGCATGGATCAGTGACATGGCAAACATCCATCCATCCATCCGTCCGTCCATCCACCCCTCCGCTCTCTCGGCTAACCCTAGCGATCCACTCCCTAGCGCGCAGATCCCTCCCACCTCCCCTCCCCTCGCCGCCACCCGCCCCTCCCCTCGCAGATCCAGATCGCCCCGGCTCGCTGCTCCCCTCCCCTTCCAGATCGCCGCCACCACCTCCCTCCTCCTCCCTCGCCCCGGTTCCCTGCTCTAACTCGACGGGCCGGTGCACTGCCATGACCGCAATGAGCCCAATCCCATCGCCGAATCTCGGAA
>NC_057798.1:746072295-746103517 GCF_018294505.1 Triticum aestivum
CTGAAAGTGCGTTATGTCGACTAGAGGGGGGGTGAATAGGCGATTTTTATGAATTCTTCACTGAGGAATTTGCCGGTGAGGAAATTCCTTAGCGAAGAACTATTAGCAGCGGAATAAGTACTCAGAAGTAAGCATAACAGAATACACGCATGGTCATCATGATGAAATGAAGACAAGCACAGAGTACAGAAAGCGTAATCACAGGATAACACAAGATGAAGACAAATAGACTGAAGAAATTGAACTAAGGAAATTGAGAAAGTCTTCAGTCAAAGTCTTCAAACACAGATATGAACAAACACTCAACACAACAATGAGGAAATGGAAGGGTTGAGGAAATAGAACCAGTAGGTTGGTAAAGACAATGATTTGGTAGACCAGTTCCAACTGCTGTCTCAGTTGTACGTCTGGTTGGAGCGGCTGAGTATTTAATCTCGAGGACACGTAGTCCCGGACACCCAGTCACTGAGCACGCAGCTCAGGACACCCAGTCCTCACCGTATTCTCCTTGAACTAAGGTCACGCAGACTTCATCCAATCACTCGTGGTAAGTCTTCAGGCGACTTCCAAACCTTCACAGACTTGGTCACTCGGCGATCCACAATTCCTCTTGGATGCTCTAGACCTTGACGCCTAACCGTCTGGAAGAAGCACAGTCTTCAAAGGTAACAAGCGTCGGATCCACGCAGGATCAATTTCTTCAGTGATGCTCAATCACTTTGGGTTTGTAGGGGTTTGGTTTTGGGGTTTTTCCTTGATGATTTTCGCTCAAAGTCCTCAGAGGATGGGTTGCTCTCAAATGACAAGTGTCAAGTTCTCTCGGAGCAGCCAACCAGCTAGTGGTTGTAGGGGGCGGCTATTTATAGCCTAGGGAGCAGCCCGACATGATAAGACATAAATGCCCCTCAATGATATGACCGTTAGGTGGATAAGATATTTTGGGATAGCTGGCGCGCAGCACAGCAACGGTCGGAAATTTGACTCTCAAATTCCTCAGGGCTATCATGTTCCTCACTGTGTAGGTAATTTGCACTGGCGAATTCCTAACTCCTCAGTCAGAACAAATTCATCAGCGACCAGAAGAACTTCGTCTCTGTCACTGAAGAAAGTGGCTGAACTGTATGAGATTTCCAAAGGCTTCACTCGAAGGGATTGGTAGGTGTAGGATTTTGAGTTGAGCATCACATGGAAATTTTTCCTTAGTATTTCCTCGACCCCCTTTAACAGTACGGTGTTTCCTATGACTCAAGAAGGAGAAAATGAAACTACGAAAACAAAAGTCTTCACGCTTCATGTTCCACAAATGAATACCAAGTCTTCAAGGTCACACCAATTTCTTCACTTTCAAAGTCTTCAGAAAGTCTTCAGAATATCAAAGTCTTCAGTTGGAGAACTTCATTTTTAGGGGTCGACTTTCTCTGTAAATATCAAACTTCTCATAGACTTATAGACCTGTGTACACTCACAAACGCATTAGTCGCTTAACCTATAAGTCTTCAATACACCAAAATCACTAAGGGGCACTAGATGCACTTACAATCTCCCCCTTTTTGGTGATTGATGACAACATAGGTTAAGTTTTCAACGGAGATAAATATATGAAGTGTATACACTGATATTGAGGAATTTGATTACAAAATATAGAAAAACTCCCCCTGAAGATGTGCATAGTGAGGAATTTGCTTTTGAAGCATTGCACATTTGAAGAGTTGAATCATGGAGATCTCCCCCTATATCTTGTAATTCATACACGCATTTGATATATAGTATGAAGAATTTGAAATGCATGATGAAATATGGTGCCTGATGAGATTCAGCATGCGTGCAATGTCATTAACGAGGAATAAACATGCAGAGCATAATGCAACAAAAGTATCAGCGCACCATCGGGTTTAAGATTACAACTCGATCCAAATAAAAGTTTCAGAAGAACGAGAGTTGTAACTTAAAAAATGCCCTTAATATAGACCCGCTTGAAGACTAACTCAGATTTCTCCCCCTTTGTCATCAAATGACCAAGTGGATTGAAACTGAGGACTAACGCCCCTGAAGAATTTCAAGTTGATGGAGGAGCGTCAGCATTGTCGGGGTTGTTTGTTGTAGCAGGGCCTGCCGCAGTGTCGTCCAAATCTTCAAACTCATCAGTGTCACGCGATGAAGAATAAGAGCTGGCCACCAAGGAAGGAACTTTGACCTTCTTGAATTTCTTCGATGGAGGTGCAGACCAGTCAAATTCTTCCTTGAGACCCATATTCTTCAGATCAGCAGCGCTGTAGACATGAGAGAGAACAACCCAGGTGCGGTTGAAGGTTTCATGAAGGTAGTATTGGTTTTTCTTCACTGCATTGCACTACTAGGAAAAGGGCTATAGATGGAATTGACACTAATGGCGCACCAGACATGTGGTGCGCCATTAGTATATACTAATGGCGCACCACCCTCTGATGCGCCATTAGTGTTGAAACTACTAATGGCGCACCCTGCCCACGGTGCGCCATTAGTACCCAGACGCCACCCAACTTGTTTAGGGTTCAACTGGTTCGGGTGCTGCCAGGCTGCGACAACTTGTTACCTCCGATTCGACCCGTCAGGGCCGACGATGAAGACGTGATGACCCTCAGCGCCTGCCTGAGCTGGCCCCTGCTTTGGCCGAAGAGCCAGATTCGTTTGGGGGCGG
Source organism: Triticum aestivum (assembly GCF_018294505.1). Classification (NCBI taxonomy): domain Eukaryota; kingdom Viridiplantae; phylum Streptophyta; class Magnoliopsida; order Poales; family Poaceae; genus Triticum; species Triticum aestivum. The sequence goes on from NC_057798.1 coordinate 746,074,973, forward strand.
GTGACACCACCCCAAAGACAACACCGCCAGTCGTGCCGGCGCCAAGTCGGCCCCATGGCAAGACCGCCGTAACGGTGCCGGACATCCCTATGCCACTGGATCCAAACATGCATATGGCACAGGATCAGAACGACGACGACGACGACGATGATACATTTGGCAATGTCGATCAGTACTTTGCCGAGCATGGGTACGATGGCGACTTCATGGGGCCTCCTTCTCAAGAACCAAACCCAACAAAAGACGTGTGCGATCTAGCTCGTACCGCGGAGAAGCCAAGTTGCAACAGGCGCCGTCTGGCGTTCAGCTCTCAGGAGACGCCTCTAGCTGCCGACTTCACCGAGCCTCAGATAGGCGAGGTGCGAAATATTATCAGCCCCAACACACTCAAGAAGGCGGTCTGTGAGCAGAACTCGGTCCCATTACAGGAGAAGAAGAAGGAACGCAAAAGAAAGACTAAGAAGGGTGCGAGCCAGCCGGCACCGAGTACGATCTGTGCTCAAGACGGGCCACCTTCACCGCAGGATATCTCGAGGATGGTGCATGTGGCGGGTAGGGCGATGCTACCGACAAATATGCTCAATGCTACAACCGGTGCTATGCGGAGTCTGCATGACAGTGTTCTTGCTTTGGAGAAGCGGCGTCTCAAAGAGAAGGATGTGGCATACCCGGTTTTCGCAGCCAAGGTGCCAGAAGGCAAGGGCTTTGTGGATAACTCCATCGGGCGTACGATCGTCCTGCGTTTTGATGACATCCACGCTATGTTGAACCTTCATCCGCTGCACTACACCTTCGTTCGGCTATTTTCGCTGAGTATGGAGATGCGGATCATTCGCGACAAGACCCCGGACATCGTGATAATCGACCCCTTCTACATGCGTGCCAAGATCTTGGGCAGCGCTGGGGACCGGCAAGTCGCGAGTTCTTACCTCGAAGGCTTCATTCTGGCAAACCAAGATAAGGATAACTTCCTCGTGCCTTACTTTCCCGAGTAAGTCCTCCCCTCAACCGGCCCGTAACATATGAATTCTTACATTTCGATCGTTTTTCTTTTAACATTCCGTGTTTTCTGCAGTGACACACGTTGCACGCTCATCCTCCTAAGCCCCAAATATTCCATGGCCACGTATTTCGACCCGGACCGTCAGTCGAACGTAGACTACACAAATGTCAAGAAGGTTCTTGATGATGTTCTCCCCGGCTACGCCCAATCTGGAGGCACCTTCACCAGGCCTATTCGTAAGTACGGCAAGCACGTGTTCTCCCACAATACGACGTTCTGCTGCGTCAAGCAGCCGCCTGGCGGTCAGAAGGGTGCATACTACGCCATCCATCACATGCGGGCGATCGTACGGGACCATCATCAACTTCTGCTACCGAGTAAACTCAAAGATTGGGCCGCGAGCGTGTCGGCAATCCAGGACGCGGACCTACGACAAGAATTCTTTCGCATCCAGTCGGAGTTTGCGGAAATCATCCATCAAGATGTCCTTCGTACCTCGGGGCAGTTCTACCTCAGAAATCAACCGTCCAACAGTGACATCGACACAATGCTACAAATGCAGGATGACAACGCCCGTTCTTTCATGACTCCCATGATAGACGGCGGCTTCATCCACGCTCCGGTCCCTTGAGTCGAGTTGTCTAGTTCTGAAACATCGATTTGCTCATGTTGTAATTAAACTTTAATGAACTTGTAGTATGTCTCTTTTGTTTCGAGAGTCGTTCAACTTAGATGTAATCAATGCTATTAATGTCTTGCTTTTCTTTTCCGATCGTTCTGTTGCATACTTATATATTGCTTATGTATTGTCTGTGAATTGGTACTAACGTTTCGTTTGGCTAGTGCATAGCGATGCCGACGTATGTCGTGTACAAGGGTAAGGTTCCCGGAGTCTACGATGACTGGGAGGAGTGTCGGAGACAGGTTCACCGATTCAGCAGTAACAGTTACAAAGGGTACACCACTAGGGCCGAGGCCGAATCTAGATACGCCCGCTATCTGGCGGGAGAGGGGAGGGAGCGTTGGAGGAACCGGATGAAGACGAGTTTCATCGTGATGATGCTCATCGTGATGACCGCAACTCTCTTCTATGTGATGGTAGTTTAGATGATCGATGTCGACTTGTAATGTGAAGACAGACTCGCTACTCGCGGTCTCGAGACTTGTAATATAATGTTCTATCTTTGTTCAGTCTTTTCAATTCGGAGACTAATATGATGAATTGTATTCGGAGACTAATATGATGAATTGTATTCAAAGACTAATCTTCTATTGTATTTGATGAATCTATTGTTGATGTGTGCTGTCTATATTTTGTCAAATTATACATTTTGTAACCTGTGCAAAAAACAGAAAATAAAAAAATAAAAAAAACCTAATATTCATACTAATGGCGCATCACATGACAGTGCGCCATTAGTATGACAGTGCATACTAATGGCGCATCACTGGGCAGTGCGCCATTAGTATGCCGCGGTTACTAATGGCGCATCCAGAGGTGGTGCGCCATTAGTATGCCAAAGCACCTGGGTATACATGGCCCCTGGGAGGCATACTAATGGCGCACCCTGGCCTATACTAATGGCGCACCCGAGGTGCGCCATTAGTATACCAGATACTAATGGCGCACCAGGTGGTGCGCCATTAGTAAAAATTACTAATGGCGTGCTATTAATGGCGCACCACAGATGCGCCATTAATAGCCATACTAGGTGCGCCATTAGTAGGGGTTTTTCTAGTAGTGTTGTGTGTTGAGGTCATGTTGTGAAGAATTGAACCAAACTGACGCTTGACCCATTTATGATTGCGATCAACCTTCTGATGCAGACTGAGCAGTAACTCACGGTCAGTCATCACCCTGGGTGCTGTGACTTGAGGATTTTGCTTGGCTGAGGTATTGGCGGCAGAGTCATGTGTGGCAGAATCGTCATTGGTAGAGTAAGATGCAGCCTTGCAAAATTGACCATCCAATGGACGAATGCCTTCATCGATCACAGCAGTGGCCTTGCCTTTATCATCAGCTGATGACACTGTCCGTTTGAGGACTTCAATGGGAGGCAAGTAGCTACCGTGGTTTAGAGTGTCAGCTTTGTAATTCAGTGAAGATCTTGCCCTGATGAATCTCATGATCTAAGGAGCATAGGGCTTCAGCTCGAATGGTGACATAGCAATATTGGCCAGAGTCCTCATGAAGAAATCATGGAAGTTGACGGGAACGCCATGAATGAGGTTGAAAAGCATATTCTTCATGATGCCAACGACTTCTTCATCATTTGAGTCGTGGCCTTTGATAGGACTCATTGTCTTCGTCAGAATTCGATAGACAGTCCAAGGCACATAGAGTAATTCCTTGACGAGGAATTTGGTTCGTGGGGCCTGCCTTGGCTTCAATGGCTTCATCAGCACTTGCGTATAGTGATTTGAAAGTTCTGGTTCGTTGTAGATACAACGAGCATCATCAAGTGGAGGACTGAGTGGTAGAGCACAAAGCAATTCAGTTGCAGGTGCCTTGTAGTGAGTATTTTCAGACATCCTGTCTAATACCCAGGAGGTCACGTCTTCAGCGTCTCCGGTGATGTGCAGAGTTGCATAGAATTGAAGAATGAGTTCTTCATTCTAGTCACAGATATCAATGCAGCAATTCAGAAGTCCTGCGTCGTGAAGAACACTGAGGACTGGCTCAAAGCCGGGCAGAGACTCCATGTCCACATGAGGAATATGTGCATGATCGAAGACTTTGTCTTTGTTGAAAAGCACTGAGGAATAGAAATTGGCTTGGCTGGCAGTCCAGAAATGCCTCTTCCTTATGCGAGCATAATCATATGGATTATAATCAGTGAAGAATACGTGCTCGGCAAAGAAATCTTCAGCCTTGAACTTCTGTTTGCTTGAGAACGGATTCTTTTGCTTTGGCAGAGGGGTGTCAGTGAGTTGCATCACCACCTCAGGAATCGCGAGCTCAGGTTCTTCAGGCTGAGGAATTTCTTGTTCCTCAATAGGTGCAGTCTGAGGATCAGCAGCAGCAGGTTCATCAGCACTAGTGTCTGGAATTTCTTCATGCACACAGAGAGTGGGTTGAGTTTCTTCAGAGCCCATTTGAACTGTTGGTGTAAGGGATTGAGGAATCTGTTGGAGCGGGGTGAAGAGAGGAGTATTGGGATGCTGACTTTCCCAAAAGTCATCATTCATCACAGGTGTGGTGCATCCTATATCCACATCTTCATCTTCAATTTCCTCAACACCAGCCTCTTCAGCTGTGAACTGAGGCATAGGTGAGGAAATGACTGGCGTTGAAGGGATTGCGTCCACTTCAATTTCTTCATCAATCTGCTCTGACGAAGCAGCGGAATGATGTTCTTCATCAGATCCGATGGGGATCTCATAGTCTTCTCCAAAAGGAACAAGGTCCTTTGACGGCATGGAGGAAACCAGAACAACATCAATTGGATTTTCGAGTGAGCTGGTCATTGGCTTCATTTTCTTCGCAGCCGAAGAATTTGACACAGCTGATGCCTTCCTTTTCTTCACTGCAGCTCGCTCTGCAGCCTTGGTTTTCTTCACATCAAATGCACATGGAAGAATTGGTGTTGGTGTAGGCGCAGATGGAGCTGAGGAATCTGGTTGAATTTCTTCAGGCGCAACTGATGCAGTTGCCCTGACTTCTTCAGTTTCTTCAGGCGCACCACTAGTGGATGCCCTGGCAATTTCTTCAGCGGCTGGAATGGGATCATCAGCCCTGGAACTAGCATTTTCATCAGCAGCCTGAACTTCATCAGCGGTGCTGGCATGTTCTTCAGTCGGCTGAGCTGAGGCTTCAGCCTGAGGAATTTCATGTTGCGTTGAGGCTGCAACATTGGTGAATTTCTTCGTCGGGTTGACGAATCTGACCTTGGCCCCTTGCCAATCAGCATAATAAGCATCGATGTTTTTGCTGAGGTCTTGAATTTCAGTCTGGACCTTGAGAAGTTCTTCAGGTGTCATTTTGACAACGTTTTTCTTCAGGAACTTCTCCTTTCTGTATTGAGCTTTCTTGATCTCTCTTGCCTTTTCAAACTTCCATTTCTCTTCAGTGATGAAATGGGTCAGCATGTGATTTTGACCAGCGGTCAGATGGAAATCAGGCATGGGGGTGTTTGGATCCTTGTGCCAGAGATCAATATAATCGAGGATTTTCCTCGAATCCAACAGCAGTGGCACAGATGTGCCTTTGGCTCTAGCGGCCTTCACCTGTCTGTCTTTGATGATTTCTGCAAGTTCATCATCAGAAGCTTCATCATCAGAAGGCACATGGAATGCGACCTGTTTCTTCTTTGGACTTGGCCAGGGACCTCGTCCAGCTGTTGCTTTGGTCTTTAGCAGAGTCGGGCCAGATGATGAAATTGGTGCACCTGAGGAACTTGCTGAGACACCAGAGGCAATCGAGAAACCAACAGTCCTTTGACATGTAGTCAGATGCACAGGAGCTGAGGACTTTGTCGGAACTGCTGAGGACTTGGGAGGAGCAGGAGCATTGTGAGGAATTTGCCGTGAGGGCGCTGCTGAGGAACTTTGCCGCGAGGGCGCTGATGGTGAAGCACTTGGCTTACGAGCAGGCTTCTTTGGCATGGATTTCCTCGGTTGGACCGAGGCCTCAGTAGCAGTAGAAGTGGCAGAATCCTCATTGAATTTCTTCACTGCCTCCTTGGCTTGTCTTGCCAATTTGGCTTGGCGCTTAGCCCATTCTTCAGGAAAGTCCTCACCACGTTTGATGCTAGTGGGATCAGCTACTTGGCCAGGTGCCAATGGAGCTCTTGGGCACGGAGGATTGAGGGCAAATTTCTTCATGTACTTTGGAGTCACATATCTGTATTCCCTCCATTCCCTTGCCCATCTCCGTTCAATCTTCTGAATGCGCACCTTGCGCTGATTTTTGTTTTCTTTGCCATATTTTGCTTCATCAGGTGTGCAATAGTCAGCATAAATTTCCTCAGGGATTTCAAACGCAGTCATAACCTCAGGTTTCTTTCCTCCTTTCTGCCGCTTCTTACCGTCTGCCATATTCTTCATTTGAGGAATTTGAACAAATGAGTTCTCTGAAGAAGTATGCAGTTTTTCTTCGAGGAACGCTGCAAATGAGTTAAGTTGATGAGAACCTAGTGATTCAGCAGCAGACATGAGTACCTGTGAACAGAGTACAGGTGCGAGGAATTTGGAGAGGTCATATGCGTTCTGAGAAGGTTTTTGGAAAGAACAAGTTTTGAGGAATTTGACCAGATGAACCTTGAAGAATTTCACTAAGCGATCTTTGTCTTAGGTTCCAGAGTTGTATAGATCGAGGATCCACACAATTGAGGAATCTTGAGGAAAATCATTGCTTAGAGAAACGAATCAAGAGCATAGTTTGTTTGAGGTGTTCATATATGTGAAGATTTGAAGAATAAACACCTTTGAAGATTTTCAGGAAAGCTTGAGAATCAAAGCGAGTAATAAAAGTAACTTTTAATTACCCGAAATGAAGAACACGAAGAACTGAGAAGAACAGACGGGAAGTTCGTCAGGTTAGATCTTCCTTGCCCTAACTCGGCGGAGGAAGACAGCTACGGCGGCGGCGGAGTGAAGATTTCCGTGGTCGGCGTGAGTACGGCGGCGACGAGGTCGAGGCAGCGAAGCTCTTCCTCACCGGTGACGATGGCGTAGCGGTGGCGATAGGGTTTGAGGAGCTTGAGCAGGAGAGAGAGGTCGAGCGGAGTAAATGGAGTGAGGAAGGGGAGAGGGGTATTTATAGACACAGTGAAAAACTGTTCACCCGAAGATTTAGGACGAACGTGCCCCTGCCCTTTCTCCTTCACGCGACATGTGTCACCCACGTACTGTGTAGTGGAGATCGTGTACGATCGTGGGTGAATAGAATAATGCATCATGGGATGCGGAACAGTTTGAGCGGCAAAACCGAAAATTTGGATAAGATTTGTTTTAAAGTTTCGTTCGCAATTTCTTCAGCTGACAAGGACACAGTGAAGATTTTGAACGAGTTTCAAATAGAACGCACATGAAGAATTTGTGAATAGATTGGGTTGAGTATAGCATAGAGGGGGAAGGGTCCGATCACATTCACTTAGCAGAAAAAGCAACTTGAAGAAATAGCTATAAGTGAATGCTGTAGAGGACATAAACTCATATATATATACCCAATGAAGAAAAAACGAAGGGAACAGTGAAGATTTTGCAAAGTTGAAGAATTTGAAAAACTGAAGAATTTCAAAAACTGAGGAAAAACTCAAATTGAAGATTTTCAACTTTTTGTGGTGGCGTGACCCACCGTATAAGAATGATGATTTCAGACACCGCGTACAATTGTCGTAGGGTTCTGAGAATCAAATTCTTCATTAATTTCTTCACACTTAGAGTGTTATTCTTCATTGATTGAAGAAAAACCTTTCTTCATGTGTTGCACATCTAAGTCATCAATTTTGCATAAGTGTTAGGATGTGTGTCTTTTTCAAAGAACATTTGAAGATTCTAAGATATTTAGCTCACACCGCAACTTGCTAAATCTCTTCTCATCCAAGGGCTTAGTGAAGATATCAGCTAGCTGTTCTTCAGTCTTCACGTGCTCGATGGAGATGTCGCCCTTCAACACATGATCACGAAGAAAATGATGACGAATCTGAATGTGCTTTGTCTTCGAGTGTTGAACTGGGTTGTGAGCAATCTTGATGGCACTCTCATTATCGCAGAGGAGAGGCACATTCTTCACGTTGACGCCATAGTCCTTGAGTGTTTGCTTCATCCAAAGCAGTTGAGCACAACAAGAGCCAGCAGCAATGTATTCAGCTTCCGCAGTAGACAGTGATATGCAGTTCTGTTTCTTCGAGGACCAATAGACCAAAGATCGTCCGAGGAAATGACAAGTGCCAGAAGTTGACTTGCGGTCCACATGATCACCAGCATAGTCAGAGTCAGAATATCCAATGAGATAAAAAACAGAGCCCTTGGGGTACCATAATCCTAGTGTTGGCGTGTGAGCTAGATATCGAAGAATATGCTTCACAGCCTTATGGTGTGATTCCTTCGGTGCAGCTTGAAATCGGGCACACATGCAAACACTAAGCATTATATCTGGCCTAGATGCACATAAGTACAATAAAGAACCAATCATGGAGCGGTATACCTTGTGATCGAAGTCAATACCATTTTCATCAGTGCATAGATTGCCTTCTGTGGGCATAGGAATTTTGACGCCTTTGCAATCTTGCATGCCGAATTTCCTCAGTACATCTTTGAGGTATTTCTCCTGAGATATGAATATGCCATTGCGCTGTTGACGAATTTGAAGACCTAAGAAGAATTTCAACTCTCCCATCATAGACATTTGATATTCTTCACTCATCATATAGGCAAATTCATCACTATAACGTTGGTCAGTACAGCCAAAGATAATATCATCAACATATATTTGGCACACAAACAGTTCACCATCATAAGATTTAGTAAATAGAGTAGGGTCGAGTGAACCGGGTGTGAAGCCATTCTTCACGAAGAATTCCTTCAATGTATCATACCACGGCCGAGGGGCTTGCTTGAGGCCATAGAGAGCCTTATTAAGTTTGAAGACTTTGTCAGGATTCTTTGGATCTTCAAAACCTGGGGGTTGAGCAACATATACTTCTTCCTCAAGCTTACCATTGAGGAATGCACTTTTCACATCCATTTGATATAAGATGATATCATGATGATTAGCATAAGCAAGCAATATGCGAATAGCCTCGAGTCTAGCAACAGGTGCAAAAGTTTCATCAAAATCAATTCATTCAACCTGTGTGTAGCCTTGAGCTACTAGTCGTGCCTTTTTCCTTACCACAAGGCCATTTTCATCTTGCTTGTTGTCGTAGATCCACTTTGTGCCAATGATATTATGCTTGCGAGGATCTGGACGTTTGACCAGTTCCCAGACATTGTTGAGCTCGAACTGATGTAATTCTTCTTGCATAGCCTGAATCCACTCCGGCTCCAAAAATGCTTCATCTACCTTAGTGGGCTCTGTGATAGAGACAAAAGCATAGTGCCCACAAAAGTTAGATAAATGTGAAGCTTTTGAGCGTGTGAGAGGACCTGGCGCTTCAATGTCATCGATGATCTTGTCAACTTGTACTTCTTTTGCAACGCGGGGATGAGCTGGTTGACGTCGAGGTATTTGATCATTTTCCTCAGCACCATTGACTTCATCATTATCTTCAGGTGCGTCAGCTCGACGTTCTTCGCGTACTGGAATGAATTCTTCAGCAAGTTCTTCAGTAGGAATGACATCCTCAGTCGGCTTGAACTTGATAGAATCCTCAGGTGCTGGTTCATATTGGGTTTCTTGTCAGTGAGGAGTTCATAGGCCGTCTTCTTGAAGAATTTGTGAAGATATACTTTGTTGATGATGTGGCACGCAGTATCAATTGCATCAATCCAAAAACGATGAGGCGTTTTGTATTCATCAAGCATAGTGCGAGCCATCTCAACAAGAGTTCCGTTCTTGCGCTCCACGACGCCATTTTGCTGAGGAGTATAAGGAGCAGATAACTCATGAGTAATACCAAGTTCATCAAGATAGTCATCAAGACCGGAATTCTTGAACTGAGTTCCATTGTCACTTCTGATGTGCTTGATCTTCAGACCAAAGTTGGTTGAAGCCCTCGAGGAAAATCGTTTGAAGACTTCCTGCACTTCATGTTTGTAAGTAACAATGTGTACCCATGTGTATCGAGAGTAATCATCAACAATGACAAAACCATATAGAGATGCAGCATTAGAGAATGCTGAGTAATGATTTGGTCCGAAGTGGTCCATGTGAAGCAATTTGAATGGACGAGTAGTGGTCATGATAGTCTTCGCTGGATGCTTGACCTTGGTCATTTTTCCAGCTTCATAGGCTCCGCATAAGTGATCCTTGAGGAATTTGACATTCTCAATGCCAATGACATGCTTCTTCTTCGCAAGCGTGTGCAAATTCCTCATGCCTGCGTGACCAAGTCGTCGATGCCATAGCCAGCCTTCTGAAGCTTTTGCAAGTAGACACACGGCTGGTTGTGGTCCTGTAGAGAAATCAACAATATACAAATCTCCTCTCCTAAAGCCTTCAAATACTTTGGAATTGTCAGCTTCCATAATCACAACACAGCGATACTTGCCAAAGACAACAACCATATCAAGATCACAAAGCATTGAGACTGACATGAGATTGTATCCTAAGGACTCAACAAGCATGACTTTGTCCATGTGTTTATCCTTAGAGATCGCAACCTTACCAAGACCCAATACCTGACTTTTGCCTTTGTCAGCAAAGATGATATGCTTCAGATGTGACGGTGCTAAAGGAGCATCCATCAAGAGATTCTTGTCACCAGTCATGTGATTTGTACATCCACTATCGAGGACCCATTCAGTGGTTTTGGGTTGATCATCCTGCAGATGAATTAGTGTAACTTACAATCTCATATGCTTCATCAGTGAAGAATATGATATCAAGTTCATCAGATGAATTTCATCAAGCGGTAAACAGATATAGCAGTAGGAGGACGTGTGAAATGAAAGTTCATTTCATCATGGTTAGCCTGCGTCCTTTCAGGCAATTTTGTCAGGTCCCCAGCAAATTCTTCAGACGTTAAGGCACGTCTGGAGACCTGACCCTGCAGAAGAGATTAGTTCTTTTTCTTCACCACCCACATCTGAAGGGGTGGCAAAGAGTTCATCACTCTGCGAGCACCATACGAGAACGGTGGCATAGAAGCCAAACCATTTCGTTTCGCATAAGAGGGGTTAGGGTAAGCATATGAATAAGCAGAGAAATTCTTCGAGGACTTATGAACATAATTATTTGAAGAATAATGTGCATATTCGTAGCCCTTAGCTCTACCCTATGAAACAGAGTTGTTAGCTCGATGATAATCATATGAGGACTTTGATCCATTTGAGGAATTTGATCCGTATGAGGATTTGGATCCATATGAAGAATTTGGTCCATATGAAGAGTTTGATCTGGGGTTCCTATTCTTCACAGGTGGTGTCATGAGGACATTCACCTGAAGACTTTCAACATAACTTTTGGGAACCCAGATTTTCTTCATAGGGGAACCGTTCCTGCAGTTAGTCCCAACATATCTAGCAAATACTTCACCATTCTGATTTTTGAACAGTTTATAGTTGGAGTCAAATGACTCATCAGAAGAATGAGGAGATTCACATGTAAAGCTAGATAACATGGATGGATCAACTGGAGGTCCCTTTGCAGCAACCCATGAGGTTTTGGGGTACTGCTCAGGCTTCCAATATGTTCCATCAGCATTATGTTTCCTCTCAAAGGCAATACCCTCTTTCCTAGGGTTTCTGTTGAGGATCTGCTTTTGAGTACATCACAAAGAATAGATGCCCTTTGAGGCTTTTGTACATGCCTGTCGTGTACAGTTCCTTCAGCCCTGCATCATCAGTGATACTAGCAATGTCCTCAGATGAGGAATTATTGATTGCAGAGGCAGGTGAAGAATTTGTAACAGTTGTAGCATTTGAACATTCAGGTGAAGAATTAGCAGATTCACGTTCAATGCACTTTAAGCATGGAGGAACAAATTCTTCCTGAGAAGTGCTGATTTGTTGAGCAAGTAATGAATCGCGCTCCTTCTGAAGATCTTCATAACTCACTCTTAGCTTCTCAAGATCTTGCTTTCCTTGAAGAAATTCATAAGAAAGTTTCTCATGATCAGATAAGAGAGTGTTATGATGACTTTGAAGGTTATCAAACCTAGACTGAAGTCTCTGAAGATTTTCAGTCAGGGCTTTAGTGCGATCCATTTCTTCACCCAACATATCATCACTTTTGTCTAGCATGTTTTGAACCTTTTCAAAAGCCCTTTGTTGTTTTACAGCAATCTTTGCAAGTTTAGAGTAGCTGGGCTTGAGATTCTCATCAGATTCATTTTCACTAGATTCAGAGGAGGTGTATTTGAGTACCTTTGCACCTTTTGCCATGAAGCAATAGGTGGGAGCGTAGTCATCATTATCTTCATCAGGCTTGTCGGTGGGGTCAGTTTCTTCAGTGTTGAAGATGGACTTGCTAACGAAAGCAGTAGCGAAGGCCAGACTTGCCACACCAGATTCGGATTCTTCAGACTCCTCCTCTTCCTCATGTTCCTGAGATTCATCTTCAGAGTCCATTTCCTTGCCAATGAATGCTCGAGCCTTCTTGGAGCTGCCCTTCTTGTGAGATGAAGACTTTGAAGATTTTGATGATGAAGATTTTGACGATTTCTTCTTCTTCTTCGCATCATCAGAACTATAATCCTTGTATTTCTTCTTCTTCAATTCCTTTTCCCACTGAGGACAATCTTGAATATAATGACCAGGTTTCTTGCATTTGTGGCACAGCCTTCTCTTATAATTACTTGATGAGGAATCACTGCTTCTTGAGGATTTTCCAAAGCGACCACGTCTTGAGAACTTCTGGAATTTCTTCACGAGCAGTGCTAGCTCCTGGCTCAGTTCTTCAAGATCACCAAGGCTACTACCAGAGTCCTCACATTCAGACTCAGACACAACCTTGTCCTTCAGAGCACGTGGTTTGCCATAGCTCGAACCATAGATCTCTCTCTTTTCAGCAAGCTGGAACTCGTGAGTATTTAGCCTTTCGAGGATATCAGCAGGATCAAGAGACTTGTAGTCAGCCTGTTCTTGTATCATCAGACCCAGAGTATCAAATGAGGAATCAAGCGATCTCAACAGTTTCTTCACCACCTCATGGTCAGTGATGTCAGTGGCACCGAGGGCTTGAAGCTCATTTGAGATGTTAGTGAAGCGATCGAAGGTTTGTTGGACATTTTCATTGTCGAGTCTTTTGAAGCGGTTGAAGAGATTTCGAAGAACATCAACTCGAGAGTCACGCTGAGTTGAGACTCCTTCATTCACTTTGGACAGCCTATCCCAGATAAGCTTAGCAGTTTCCAAAGCACTCACTCTTCCATACTGTCCTTTACTCAGATGGCCACATATGATATTCTTCGCTTGAGAATCGAGTTGCTTGAATCTCTTCACATCGGTAGCGTTCAGTGAGGGTGGGACAGAGGGAACACCATTTTCCACAACATACCAGAGATCGTTGTCAATTGCCTCGAGATGCATTCGCATCTTGTTTTTCCAATAGGGTAGTCCGTTCCATCGAAGGTAGGACACCCAGCCGAGACCTTGATCATACCTGCGGTTGACATAACTAAAACTCCAGGCGGTTAAACCAAAATCACATAGAACAAGGGAGTACCTTGCTCTGATACCAATTGAAAGTGCGTTATGTCGACTAGAGGGGGGTGAATAGGCGATTTTTATGAATTCTTCACTAAGGAATTTGCCGGTGAGGAAATTCCTTAGCGAAGAACTATTAGCAGCGGAATAAGTACTCAGAAGTAAGCATAACAGAATACACGCATGGTCATCATGATGAAATGAAGACAAGCACAGAGTATAGAAAGCGTAATCACAGGATAACACAAGATGAAGACAAACAGACTGAAGAAATTGAACTGAGGAAATTGAGAAAGTCTTCAGTCAAAGTCTTCAAACACAGATATGAACAAACACTCAACACAACAATGAGGAAATGGAAGGGTTGAGGAAATAGAACCAGTAGGTTGGTGAAGACAATGATTTGGTAGACCAGTTCCAACTACTGTCTCAGTTGTACGTCTGGTTGGAGCGGCTGAGTATTTAAACTCGAGGACACGCAGTCCCGGACACCCAGTCACTGAGCACGCAGCTCAGGACACCCAGTCCTCACCGTATTCTCCTTGAACTAAGGTCACGCAGACCTCGTCCAATCACTCGTGGTAAGTCTTCAGGCGACTTCCAAACCTTCACAGACTTGGTCACTCGGCGATCCACAATTCCTCTTGGATGATCTAGACCTTGATGCCTAACCGTCTGGAAGAAGCACAGTCTTCAAAGGTAACAAGCGTCGGATCCATGCAGGATCAATTTCTTCAGTGATGCTCAATCACTTTGGGTTTGTAGGGGTTTGGTTTTGGGGTTTTTCCTTACTCGATGATTTTCGCTCAAAGTCCTCAGAGGATGGGTTGCTCTCAAATGACAAGTGTCAAGTTCTCTCAGAGCAGCCAACCAGCTAGTGGTTGTAGGGGGCGGCTATTTATAGCCTAGGGAGCAGCCCGACATGATAAGACATAAATGCCCTTCAATGATATGACCGTTAGGTGGATAAGATATTTTGGGACAGCTGGCGCGCAGCACAGCAACGGTCGGAAATTTGACTCTCAAATTCCTCAGGGCTATCATGTTCCTCACTGTGTAGGTAATTTGCACTGGCAAATTCCTAACTCCTCAGTCAGAACAAATTCATCAGTGACCAGAAGAACTTCGTCTCTGTCACTGAAGAAAGTGGCTGAACTGTATGAGATTTCCAAAGGCTTCACTCGAAGGGATTGGTAGGTGTAGGATTTTGAGTTGAGCATCACATGGAAATTTTTCCTTAGTATTTCCTCGACCCCCTTTAACAGTATGGTGTTTCCTATGACTCAAGAAGGAGAAAATGAAACTACGAAAACAAAAGTCTTCACGCTTCATGTTCCACAAATGAATACCAAGTCTTCAAGGTCACACCAATTTCTTCACTTTCAAAGTCTTCAGAAAGTCTTCAGAATATCAAAGTCTTCAGTTGAAGAACTTCATTTTTAGGGGTCGACTTTCTCTATAAATATCAAACTCCTCATAGACTTATAGACATGTGTACACTCACAAACGCATTAGTTGCTTAACCTATAAGTCTTCAATACACCAAAATCACTAAGGGGCACTAGATGCACTTACACCTACAGGGCTCCCTCACCCCCCTCGACCCCGCCACACTCGACATTACTACTCCATATGCTAGCCGCAGCGAGGGCGGCGGCAACGTGGCGGAGGCGCAGGCGCCGGCCCAGAAGGGCGGCCACGGCGGCGCGGCCACCGCCGACCCGTGCCTCCAGGGCATTTCCGACGCCATCCGCGTCGTCCCGCACTTCCCCAAGCAAGGTCCGTCCGCCCATCTCTGTGCGAAACCATTACTACTAACCAACCATAACCCTCCTGTCTGATGTGCTCTGGTCGTTCGGTTGTTGGTGCGGTGCGTGCAGGGATCATGTTCAACGACATCACGGTGCTGCTGCTGCAGCCGGGCGTGTTCAAGGATGCCGTGGACATGTTCGTGGAGCGCTACCGCCGAATGGGCATCGTGGCCGTCGCAGGTAAGATCATTACCCTTATCCGACCGACCGGCCCTCTCACGAGTCAATCATGCAGTACCTTCTCACCAAAGTGTATGCCACTTCCATGCTAGTGTTGTCTGAAACTGTCCATATTTGCTCCACTTTAAGTGTTACTTTTGGTCAGAAAGCATCCAGTTAGGCAAACTAGACAGATCTGTTATACTCATATAGTACGACACAAGGGAATCACTGACTTGTTGATTCTTGTTTGTGGCAAGGCCAATCAGAGAGCCTCTATGATTTGGTGTGCTTTTCTTCTTCTTGGTCTGAAAAAAGCAAGTGATCTGAACTGTTCTGTCTTCCCCTGCTGGAGAAGCCAAGTCAAATCTAGTAGTTGATCTTAAATTTGTGTGCTAATATTAAATACTTCTATACCCCACGTGTAAAAGGTAGCCTTAACACTTTGGCTTGATCCACACAGGATCCTCTTGAGCCGTAGATTTTGACATTAGACACTCACCCTTCAGCTTGTTCATTCATGCCGATCCACCTAGTTATTCTGTGTCTTCTTCAGTTGCAAAGGTTAACAATAACATGTTCTAGAACTATCTCTCCCTGACCTATCTCTCCCTGCTTTTGATATTTTACTAGAACTGCCATAAATGTCTAGTATGTGGATTTATATGTTCATATATGCTTGCTGAGTGCTAATAATTTGCTGCAATTACTCTAGGCAGAGCATGGCCAAGCTGGCATGTTTTTTGTTCCTGATTTGAGGTTGTGGCTTTGGACTTGTTCTGCTTCTTACATGTCTCACTATCATATATGTCAAACTTCAGATCAAGCAAATAAGTACTCTGCCTACGCCAGTTTAGAGTACTCCAAAGTTATTCTGTCTTGAGAAACCACAAATTGAAGAAGTGCTTGAAAGCTCCAACTATTGAGTCCTGTTGGCTTTTTTTGTAGGTCTTTTTCTTCCTTGATCTGGTGTAGCAGCAACAATTCAAGGTCATGGTCATGGAGCAACAACCATATTTTTTTCTTCTTATTCTTCCCTAAGATGAGATGAGATGAGGTTTGTTTTCCTCAAGGTCAAGGTGCAGCAGCTCGATTTGATTTGATGTGATTGGATTCAGTTTCCTCATGCCTCTCTGTTTGCATTGTAGGCTTTGTTGGTCGGTCTTCAATTCTTCATGCCGCTGCTGCTACTGCTACATGAGGACCCTCTTCAATTCTGCATCCGTTGCGGCCGCCGCAGTTTCCACCTCCAGAAGAGCACCTGCTCCTTGTGTGGTTACCCGGCCACCCGCATCCGCAAGTGTAAGCTCTGCCTCCCTCCGTCCTAGATCTCTAGGTTTGTTGCTGTCATGCGCCATGTCCTTGATGTTGCGCGTCCTCATGTGGATGCCACGAACGGCGCTGCTCCTGCGTGCAGATTTGATTCGCCGCATTAGTATGCGGTTGTTGTCTTGCCGTGGTTGTTCAAATTGGGATGCACCCAGTTGATTCGTCATCTTGAGTCATAATTTTTCTGCATTCCCTATTGCTGTAGCTTGTTGGATGCATAGTTTGATCTCCCAATGGGAATTATTAGTGAATGGTGATGTCTGTGGTCACGAGAATGGTGATGTAGTAGCGGGTATGCTTGCTGCGTGTATGTCCATCTCTTTACTGTTTTGCTAGAACCAAAAATCCTGATGCACATGATGATCATGGTCTGTTTTGTTAGATCTATTCTGCTCGTGCTTAAAATTTGACATGCCTGGATTCGAAAACTTGTTCTTACAGTTTTCATTTCTATGATCAATTTAGAGAGTTGCACATGTTCTGTACCTATTCTTATTCTTATATGTTCATTCTTATTCTTATTCTTATATTTTGTTCTACTTGGATGCATTGGTACCCCCATCATCGAGCGCACGGATGCAACGGTGGAAAGAAGATGATGGTCGTGTGCATCATCAAGCACACCATGGTGATCATCTACCTTCTCACAAATGCTAACTCAATCTAGATCAACGGTGTCTCTCTCGGTTCCCTTTATTCTCTCCTGCGTTTGTCATGTTAGTGTATGTGTTTTGACTAGTAGAATGGATGTCATGTTATGTTATGTTAGATCTTGCCTATTGAATGGATGGTCGTGGTAGTAGAATGGCATTGTTGTTTTAGGTGCAATGTGTTGCAGTGAGGTTACAGGACCTGCACTTCATGCATATTCATAGTCTCTGTTTTCTTTTATGAATAAAAAAGCATGGTACTAGCTGGATTTGTGTTATCAGTCTATATATAGAACTGTCCTTTTTTGAATGGAATGTTGATAATATATTCGGTCCATTTGTTCTGATTCTTCTTAGCCTATTCATGTAACAGGGTGGAAATGTCAAAATCTACAGCTCAAAAGGTAGCCTACATGAGCTCCAGGCCTAGGAAATTTCAAGTTCAAAGCGGCGTGTAGCCCTAGCAGCAAAGATTTGTTCTGTTTGACTGTAATAAACTGTAAATATTATAGTACTGTAATAGTTGGCATATCTGGGTTGTAATACACTATGCACAGATTGTAATAGACTATGTACAGGAGCTCCAGGCCTAAGAAATTCTACATTTTTTCTGTTCTATTTAAAATATTGATTATTTGTGTGATTTGAAGACGTGTGAAATGTAAACCCGATTAGTGGGCCCCATTTGTGAAAATAATCTAAACAATGCTCACATTTCTAACATGTGGGACCAATATAGGAGATTATGACAAGTGGGACCCATCTAACTTGTGGGACCGGATTGAAAAATATATACTGAAAAACTAAAAAGGCCATGGCCCAAAATATAAAAAAAGGCCAAATTGTTGGGCCAGGCCCATGTAGCTAGACAAAATTCACAGAAAAAATATATAGTAAAAAGGCTGAATTAATGGGCTCGGCCCTTCTAAAACACCAAAATGGACCAGGCTGAATCTTGTGCCACATCAGCTTGCCACGCTGGATGCCTACGTGGACTGGGGAGGCTGCTAGTGACCAAAACGCCATAGTAGGAATATTTTGGTCGTAAACGTCCATGACCTTCTCACAGAGAAGGTCGCTATAGTCAGTTTATGACCCTCAGCTTTTGACCTTCTGTTTTTGGTCAAAAAAAGGTCGCAAATGAAAAACTATGATCTTTCAGTGACCAATAGTGGAGGTCACAAGATAGCATATTTCTTGTAGTGATAACAAGCATCGAGGGTTTTAGGAGGTTCCCCATCTCCATGAGTAGCATCTACACCTAATTTTTTTGGTATTTCGTGTTCCATATCCATAACTAAAGATAGAGAACAACTAAGAACAACAAATAAAAATTACTTAGTGATAAAGCAAACAAGCACACACGAGAATATTCACCCCACGCTATGACTCCCCGGAACGGCGCCAGAAAAAGGTCTTATAACCCGCAAGTATACGGGATAGTTGTAGCCTCTTTCGATAAGTAAGAGTGTCGAACCCAACGAGGAGCTAAAGGTAGAACAAATATTCTCTCAAGCCCTATCTGCCACTGATACGACTCTACGCACGCTTAGTGTTCACTTTACCTAGAACAAGTATGAAACTAGAAGTACTTTGTAGGTGTTGTTGGATAGGTTTGCAAGATAATAAAGAATGCGTAAATAAAAAGTAGGGGCTATTTAGATAAAGATGCAATAAAGTAAATAGCGAGTGTGGAAAAGTGGTGGTAGGAGTGGTGAAATTGCCCCTAAGCAATTGACTATGTTACTAGACTGATAGCAAGTTTTATGTGGGAGAGGCATACACTAACATACTTTCTCTACTTGGATCATATGCAGTTATGATTGTAACTCTAGCAAGCATCCACAACTACTAAAGATTCATTAAGGTAAAACCCAACCATAGAATTAAAGCATCAAGTCCCCTTTTATCCCATACACAACAATCCCCTTACTCGGGTTTATGCTTCTGTCACTCAAGCAACCCACTATAAGCGAATCATGAACATATTGCAACACCCTACAGCGGTACTCCCTCACGCTTGCGCGACACGAAGGACAAAATAGGACAGCAACATAACCACAAGCAAATTAAACCAATCATAGCAATTCATCAATCACTAGTAGGACAACGAAAATCTACTCAGACATCATAGGATGGCAACACATCATTGGATAATAATATGAAGCATAAAGCACCATGTTCAAGTAGAGGGTACAGCGGGTTGCGGGAGAGTGGACCGCAGGATATAGATGGGGGAAGGTGATGGATATGTTGGTGAAGATGATGGAGGTGTTGGTGAAGATCGCGGTGATGATGATGGCCCCGACAGCGCTCCGGCGCCACTGGAAGCAAGGTGGAGAGAGCCCCCCTTCTTCTTCATCTTCCTTGACCTTCTCCCTAGATGGGAGAAGGGTTTCCCCTCTGGTCCTTGGCTCCCATGGCGTGGGAGGGGCGAGAGCCCCTCCGAGATTGGATCTATCTCTCTGTTTCTGCGTTCTCTGATTCTGCCGGGCCGACTGAAGGCAAAGCAGAGGCATTGATTGGAGGGCTATGGCTTTCTCTACTCCGACTACTTCGCCGATGCTCCACTTCATGGCGACAAAGTATTTCGGCGCCATTATGGGATGAGCCGAAAGCTCTTCCTCATGATTGCGTATTCCATCCGGGAGTTCGACAACTACTTCAAGTGCAAGAACGATTGCACTGGCACACTTGGATTCACCTCACTCCAAAAGTGCACGACAGCTATGAGCGTGCTTGCATACGGAGCTCCCGGTGATTCACTAGAAGACTATGGGCGCATGGCCGAGCCCACGACCATTGAATGTTTCTACAAGTTCTGCAAGGTTGTGGTGGCAGTGTTTGGACCGCAATACTTGCGATCACACAATGTTGAAGACACTGCTCGAATCCGAACACAGAATGCAACAAGAGGATTTCCTAGGATGCTTGGAAGCATCGACTGCATGCATTGAAAATGGAAAAGTTATCCATTTGCTTGGCATCTATCCGAGATGGTCCACATTTGTGAAGACTATCTCAAACCCTCTGCTAGGAGGCAAGAACTCCCACTTTGCGAAGGTTTAGGAGGTTTGTAGGAAGGATGTCAAGCGGGTTTTTGGTGTGCTCCAATCTTGATTTGTTGTTGTCTGGTACCCCACTCAGACCTAGTCAAAAGATCAAATGTGGGAGATCATGACTTGTTGTATCATGTTGCACAACATGATCATTGAGAGCGAGTAGGAAGAGCTAGTGTTTGACACTGAACCATATTACTAGCAGGGTCCTCTTTCCCAAATTGATCACCACCTACCAGCAACCTGGACTGCCTTCCTCAATGTGCGTTAGGAGATCCGAGACCCACTGGTGCATCGACAACTGCAGCAAGATCTGGTGGAGCACCTATGGAGGCTCAAGGGCAACGCCTAGGTCGATGTGTGAACAAATATGAGTTTTTATTTGTTGAGCTATATAATTTGTATTGAACTACTTGATTTCTATTAATTTTCTGTGATGAACTATGTGATAAAAATAGCTTATGTCCAATTTGTGACGAAGCACGTTAAATACAGGCTGAAATTGGTCAATTTGCGCTGAAAATGGGCTGAAAAGTGGGCCAATCTGCACCGAAATCGGCGCCTGGGGAGACCTGGGTTTAGACCTTTTCCTGTACATTGTAACATTCATATTGTTGTACCTGTCTGATTCCTTGGGATCACACCACACCATGGCCTGCATGCGTGCCTACTTTGTAGGGTCTGTGTGCCCCTCTCGTACCTGTATGTAGCATGTACTGTGTAACAGATCAATGCAAGGCAAGTGTTAATCCTCTCCAACTTGGTATCAGACACCAGTGTTTCTCCATGGTCGCACCTGGCACCTCCTCCGCCTCCGGTGCCACCACCAACGCTCCTTGTCTCCAGCTGTGCTCTTCTCTACGACCACCTCCCCTGGCACCACCTCCGCGCCCACTCCCCCTTCGTCTTTGGTACGAGCCCATCTCCCTTGGGCAGTAGCTCCGCCTTGTCCGGATCCATCTTCGCCCTCCTCTTCTCTTCTTCCACTCGAGTGCCTCCTCCGGCCACCTGCAACTCCATATTTCATGATCACATCACCAACCACATCAAATTCCAGCTGAATACTGTCAATCACAACTACCACAAGTGGAAGTCCTTCTTTCTGATGGTGCTTGTCCGCTACGGCGTTCACTTCCTCATCGAGCATCCCCCTCCTCCCAATGCGGACTCTCAGTACCTTGAACTTGACGCACATGTTGCCCTCTGGATCTATGCCACTCTTGCCGATTCCATGGTCGATCACGTGGTTGGGGACACCACCACCTATGCCATCTGGAAGAAAATCTCCGACTACTTCCTTTCCAATTGTGCCGCATGGTTTATGATCCTCAATCGCTAATACCGCAATCTCAAATAGGGTGATCTTCCCGTTACTGAGTATGCCCGACGCATGAAACCGCTCACCGACTGCCTCGCCGACATCAACCACGCTGTAATCGAGGTCGATCTTACCACCCAGTTTCTCCGTGGCCTCATAATCTCCTCGACACGATCCGGGTTGTCCTCAGTGATACGTCTCCAACGTATCTATACTTTTTGATTGTTCCATGCTGTTATATTATCATTCTTGGATGTTTTACAATCATTTTATAGATCATTCTTTGGTACTAACCTATTGACATAGTGCCCAGTGCCAGTTGTTGGTTTCTGCTTGTTTTTTACATCGCAGGAAATCTATATCAAATGGAGTCCAAACGCAGCAAAACTTTTTGTGGATTTTTTTGAACCAAAAGACATCTAGTGGGCTGAAGAAGTACCGGAGAGGGAGCCTGAGGGGGCACAAGAAACCAGGGCGCGCCTAGGGGCCCAGGCGCGCCCAGGTGGGTACTGCCCACCTCGTGGCCTCCCACATCGCATCTTTGCTCTATAAATACCCCAATATTCCAGAAACCCTAGGGAAGTCGACGAAAATCACTTCCAGCCGCCGCAAGTTCCAAAAACACCAGATCCAATCTAGACACCATCGCGGGGGGGGGGGTCATCATGTCCATTGGTGCCTCTCCGATGATGCGTGAGTAGTTCTTTGTAGACCTACATGTACGTAGTTAGTAGCAAGATGGCTTCCTCTCTCTCTCTCTCTCTCTCTCTCTCTCTCTCTTTCTCTCTCTCTTAATTCTCAATACAATGGTCTTTTGGAGATCCATATGATGTAAGTCTTTTGCGGTGTGTTTGTTGGGATCCGATGAACTTTGATTTTATGATCAGATCTATGTTTTTAGCCATGAAAGTTATTTGACTCTTCTTTGATCTCTTATATCCATGATCGATTATAGCCTTGTATTTGTTCTCTGATATTTGGGTTTTGTTTGGCCAACTTGATCTATTTATCTTGCAATGGGAAAGGTGTCTTGTGATGGGTTCGATCTTACGGTGCTTGATCCCAGCGACAGAAGGGCAAACGACACTTATGTCTCATTGCTATTAAGGATAACAAGAAGTGGTATATTTCTACATAAATAGATCTTGTCTACATCAGGTCATCATTCTTATTGCATTACTCCATTTTTCCATGAACTTAATACACTAGATGCATGCTGGATAGCGGTCGACGTGTGGAGTAATAGTAGTAGATGCAGGCAGGAGTCGGTCTACTAATCTTGGACATGATGCCTATATAATGATCATTCCCTGGATATCGTCATGATTATTTGAAGTTCTATCAATTGCCCAACAGTAATTGTTTTCCCACCGTTTGCTATTTTTCTCGAGAGAAACCACTAGTAAAACCTACGGCCCCGGGTCTCTTCTTATCATATTTTCCTTTGCGATCTATTTCCTTTGCTTTTATTTTCAGATCTATTAAACCAAAAATACAAAAATATCTTGCTGCACTTTATTTTATTTGTGCTCCATTTATCCTATCTATTACAACTTTACCCCGTCTCCGTGCCAATTTCTGGCACCATCACCCGAAAGGATTGACAACCCGTTTAACACGTCGGGTTGCGAGTATTTGTTATTTGTGTGCAGGGGTTGTTTACGTTGTGTGATACGTCTCCAACGTATCTACTTTTCCATACACTTTTGCCCTCATTTTGGACTCTAATTTGCATGATTTGAATGGAACTAACCCGGACTGACGTGTTTTCAGCAGAATTGCCATGCTGTTATTTTTGTGCAGAAATAAAAGTTCTTGGAATGATCAGAAAATCCACGGAGACACGTTTTGAAATTAATAAAAAATATTGGCGAAAGAATCAACGTAAGGGGGCCCACACCCTGTCCACGAGGGTGCAGGGCACGCCCGCCCCCTGGAACGCGCCCCCTGCCTCGTGGGCACCCTGTAACTCCACCGACCTCAACTCCAACTCCATATATTCACGTTCGTGGAGAAAAAAATCAGAGAAAAGGATTCGTCATGTTTTACGATATGGAGCCGCCACCAAGCCCTAATCTTCCACGGGAGGGCAGATTTGGAGTCCGTTCGGGGCTTTGGAGAGGGGAATCTATTGGCATCGTCATCACCAACCATCTTCCATCACCAATTTCATGATGCTCACTGCCGTGCGTGAGTAATCACATCTTAGGCTTGCTGGACGGTGTTGGGTTTGATGAGATTTACTAGGTAATCGAGTTAGTTTTGTTAGGGTTTCACTACTAGGAAAAGGGCTATAGATGGAATGGATACTAATGGCGCACCTGGCATGTCGTGCGCCACTACTATATAGAAGTGGCGCACCACGTGCTGGTGCGCCATTAGTGTGAAAGACACTAATGGCGCACCAGACACATGGTAAGCCACTAGTAACAAATTTTTTTTTATTTTTCCAAACATACTAATGGCACACCAGTGCACAATGCGCCATTACTACTTCTAACTAGTAATGGCGCACCAGCCACACAGTGCGCCACTACTGTTGTTTTTTTATTCTTTTTTTGCAAAACTACTAATGGCGCACCGTGGCATAGTGCGCCATTACTAGTTTAAACTAGTAATGGCGCACTATGCCACGGTGCGCCATTAGTATATATTTTTTTTTGCAAAACTACTAATGGCGCACCACCAGCAGGTGCGCCATTAGTAACCAGGGTTACTAATGGCGCATTTGCAGGTGGTGCGCCATTAGTAACCTAGGACCAACAAGATATTTTTGACAGCCACACCTAACCACTCACTTTCCCCACTTCATTGTCTCCACCTCCTCCTCCAAGCTTGTCTCGGCTGCCTCCTCCTCCTCACCTCATTTGCACCCTAGATTCATCCAAATTAAGTGGTTAAATTACCTTTTGTTGGTAGGTAAGTAAGGGGGGAAGCTATCTTTATGTTGTTCTCCCTCCAACAACGTGCACATGCACTTTTTGTGGCCTAGCTAGATCTATGTATGTTTGTGGTGTTGCATATGTTTGTGGTGTTGCATATATGTTTGTGTTTGCAGGTACCGGTATTTGAAATGCGATAGTTGCCAATATTTTGCCGGAATGTTGATTCATTTCCGTTTCGGCGAGAATTTTGGCACTATGCATTCTTTTTGGTCCTATTTTTAGGGAAAGTCATGCCAAAAATTTTCTTGGTTCTAAAATATCGTTTTGCTCTACCCCGCAGGTGACCATGGTCCGCACGATGACCGAAGGCATCATGAATAGGTTTTTGAGCTCTGCGAAGGCCGAGATGCTTCAAAAGAACGAGATGGAGATAAGATGTCCGTGTCGAAGATGCAAGCTGAAGAGCCTTACTGCGGACCCAGATTCGGGGCAGGTGCGGGACCACCTGCTCTTGCATGGTTTCATGGATGGCTATCGGTGCAAGGTGATGAAGATGACTATGAAGTCGTCCATGGGGGCCGGGCAAGAAATGAGGAAGGGCAGCAAGACAACCCCGCGGCTCGGGCGGCGAGAAGACGAAGAATCTCCACGACATGATCACGACGGTGATGCTGTACATAGTTATCATGTAGAAGATGTAGGACATGATGATGAGGAAGATGCCGGAGCAGACGAAGGGCATGATCATGAAGATGAAGATGCCGGCGGAGCAGACGATGATGGACCATCGATGGGCTGGGTGCAGGACCCTCATATTCAAGGGCTGCTTCTCAAGCAGACGGATAACGCAAGAGCTGCCGCCCGAGAGAAAGCCAAGCTGGATCAACTAGAGATAGACGCGATTACTCCATTGTATGAAGGATGCAGGCCCGAGGATACCCGCCTGAAAGTAACGTCATGGCTCTCGAGATGAAGGTAAAACACAAAATGACCGACGCATGGTTCGACGAGAACATGACATTCTGGCGCGAATGTCTTCCCAAGGGGAACAAGTGCCCAACCAGTTTCGAGGAGGCGAAGAAAATCGTGTGTCCTCTGGATTTATCGCACGTGAAATACCATGTGTGCATGAACAATTGCATCATTTATCAGGACGAGCACGCGGAGTCTACCATATGTCCGGTGTGCGGCGTCACTCGATACAAGAAGAGGAAGAAAGCTCCTCGAAAAGTGGTGTGGTACTTTCCGATCACTCCTCGTCTGCAGCGGTATTTCGCGGACCCTAAGGTAGCAAAGCTCCTGCGTTGGCACGCGGATAGGGAGGAGAAGAAGCCAGAAGATGACGCAAATGATCTGGAGATAAATAAAAAAGACAAGATGCTGAGTCACCCTAGGGATGGGAGCCCGTGGCAAGCGTTCAACTTCGAACACCCAGAATTTGGGAAGGATCCAAGGAACATTGTGCTGGGCGCGAGCACTGATGGAGTCAATCCGTTTGGCAGCCAGAGAAGCACACATAGCACCTGGCCTGTGTTTGTGTGGATGTACAACCTTCCCCCCTGGTTATGCATGAAGAGGAAGTACATTCACATGAGTATGCTAATTGAAGGGCCGAAACAACCAGGGAACGACATCAATCTGTATCTGGGGCTGCTGAAAGAGGAGCTAGACACGCTGTGGAAAATGCCAGCCAATACGTGGGACACCACACAGAAAGAATATTTCCCTATGAGAGCCGCACTGGTCACGGCGGTGCACGACTATCTCGGTTATGGATATGTCGCGGGGCAAGTGGTCCACGGATTTTCTGGATGCGTTAGGTGCATGGATGACACAACGTATCGCCAGCTAGATAGAGATCCCGGGTCTTCGAAAAGCGTGTTCATGGGACATCGAAGGTGGCTTCACGACGATGACCCGTGGAGGAAATGCAAGGATCTGTTCGATGGTGAAACTCAACCCTGAAGACGCCCGCGTACGAGGCGCGGCGACGACCCACTGCCTGGAAAGAAGCAAAAGGCGCCAGAGGAGGGAGAGAAGCGAAAGGCACCAGAGCCGCTGCTGGAGGTATGGAAAACGAGGTCTGTTTTCTAGGACTTGTCATACTGGAAGATCCACCGTGTGCCTCATAGCCTTGATGTCATGCATATCATGAAGAATATGTGCGAGAGTATGCTTGGTACCCTGCTGAATATGCTAGAGAGGACCAAAGATGGGCCGAAAGCAAGGGAAGACTTGAAATCAATGGGCATCAGGGAGGAGCTTCACGCTAATGATGATGATGATGAGGCAAAGCAGGACACGGAAAGTCGTCGCAAAGGCAAAAACGCCAAGAAGACCAGAAATGACTACCCTCCCGTGTGCTTCACTCTAAGTCAGGAGGAGATCGATCAGTTTTTCACCTACCTCGTAGTAGTAAAACTTCCTTATGGTTACGCGGGGAAGATACGCATATACCTAGACACAGCGAAGCAGAAGTTCAGCGGGATGAAGTCTCACGACTGTCACGTGCTGATAATGCAGATACTTCCAGTTGCAACCCATGGGATCATGGATGCGCACATCCATGAAACGCTATTTGGCCTATGCAAATTTTTCGACGTCATCTCTCGGAAGTCGGTTGGCGTGAGGCAACTCAGAAGGCTACAGGAAGAGATCGTGGTGATACTATGCGAGCTTGAGATGTACTTCCCGCCCGCATTCTTCGACGTTATGGTGCATCTGCTGGTCCATATCGTGGAGGATATCATCCAACTTGGGCCGATGTTCCTGCACAGCATGATGCCGTTCGAAAGGATGAATGGTGTCATCAATGGATACGTTCGCAACATGTCACGCCTAGAGGGAAGCATAGCCACGGGCTTTCTGACCGAAGAGTGCATCTCCTACTGCACGAATTATCTAGGCATCGAAAACCCCGTTGTTCTGCCCATCAACAGGCACCTCGGCAGGCTCGCTAGATGGGGTCACCGTGAGGGTCGCCGCGAAATGCATGTCGACTTCGAGGGTCGACTCGCCGAATTTGAAAGAGCAAACCTAGTCGCGCTACAACACATAGATGTGGTCGATCCTTGGGTGGTAGAGCACAAAACCTTTATTGAGAAGACTTATAATGACCGAGGCCAACAGAGGACAGACAAAGATATAATCAAAGAGCACAACTCATGTTTCACGCGTTGGTTCAAGTAGAAGCTTCTGTCGTACCCTTTACATGAGGATTCTTCCGTGGAAGTACAACTCATATTCGCCTTGTCACAGGGCGCCGAGCACAACCTGATGACGTATGAGGCATACGATATCAACGACTACACATTCTACACCGAGGGAAAGGACATGAAGAGCGATGGTTATTAGAACTCCGGGGTAACGATGGAATCCTACACCGGTAACGACAAGGACATATACTACGGAAGGATCGAGGAGATCTGGGAGCTGAGCTACGCTGGAGAGAAGGTCCTGATGTTCCGTGTCAGATGGGCCAAGAGCGTCATAAAAGAAGACCGGTATTTCACCACCATGGTTATACCTGAAGCCAAATCTAAGACCGTGGGTGCAAACGTCACTGTGAAAAATGAGCCATGGGTACTAGCTTCCCAAGTGGACCAATGCTTCTTCATTACCGACCCACCAAAGCCTAGTCGTGTTGTCGTGAGGAGAGGCAAAAGGAAGATCATCGGAATGGATGGAGTCGCCAATGAGCAAGACTTCGACAAGTACGGCGACCCGTAGATGGAACATGACGACGACGATGAAGTATCAGTATACACCACAAGAGGAAGTAGGACCACCCTACCCAAAGGACGTCCATTCAAGAGAAGAACTCCATTTATGAAAATTAAGGGCAAGAAGATTGTGAATAGATAGCTAGCTAAGATCGATTGTATTTTAATTGTAGCCTTCATTTCTCGATTGTATTTCATGGGCACTTTTTGAACTCATGAATGTTTTTAAATTTCATGGACACTCGATCTCGATCCCCCTCCATCTCGATCGCTATCCCACCTCGTCAGATCCGGTCCCCCTCGCCGCCGAGCACCCCCCACACCCTCTCCCCCGCTCCACCGGCCGCCGGCGCCGCC
>NC_057798.1:746104444-746110625 GCF_018294505.1 Triticum aestivum
CGCCCTCCACCTCCCCTCCGCCCTCCTCCCCGCCATCTGCCCTGCTCCCCTCCAATGTCCTGCTCATTCAGCTCTGGATTGATAGGGCAACTCAATCCTGTTGTTGGAGAGGAAGACGGGGCGCTTCCATTGTATATGAACGAAAGTAGTAATTGTCAAGTGTTGTCAAGTGTTCATACAGTAATGGCCAGGAAGGATGTGCTCCAAATGAGTGCTGCTAGGCATAATACTCACTGCCAGTATCATATTTTAGTTTCTTATCAGAATACATACACTGTATAAAGTTGCTAGGTTTTGTGTCTTAGCAAATGTTCATCTCATAGGCGGGTTTTGGCGCCTGAACCTTAGACGAAGTGCCCAAAAAACACACTGTCAGACTTTGGTTCCTGCACTGCACCATAGTCAAGATTGGTGTGCACTGACATGTGGTAGGGTTCATTCAATCGTATTTACAGTGTGCACCATGAGTATAGCAGAGTGGAGTAGGGCAATGTCAGCAGCAGAATCTAATGCGGGTTGACGGCCAAACCGCGTTCGCAGCAGCTGGCCAGCCCATTCCCACTCACCTGTCTCTTTCTATCCCCTCATACCCAGGGAACACAAATTAGTTAGCCTGTCACTGCTCTCCTTTCTCTTAAGTATATAAATGCCATATCAATATACATGTCCATGTGGAGAATTTAGAATGGTCTGCATTGGTATTGGATGTGATCGAGACTAGGACAAATTCGTAGCAATAATTAGGTAGGCAACAACAACAAGTTAATGACAAGTTCCAAGTAGGAATAAGATGGATTTGATAGACTTGGGTATTGTGGTAGTTACCCATCCACGGCATAGTATTAGGCCCTATCAGATTCATGCTAAAAAAATACAAATCTGTTCGCCTACCCTGATTTGGCACTTGTGTTTTTTCAGTAGACTATCAAATACTTTGTCTTGCTGATTAGACTACCAAATACTAAAATCTAAGTCAAATCGTTTGCTTACATTCCCAGGTTACAGGACTTCTGAAGTTATTTCACTTGTTGACGAGAAAGAAAATAGAGTTAAACTACTGATTATCAAGGTACTGGTCAGTACTACATGCTTGTTCTCGTTTAATATTGGTTGATTTCTCAAATATATTCTATGCATGTCTTGTTTTCTGCTCTGATAATGCTTACCTAAGGTTTTTATTATTTTGCTGTTGTGATTGTTTTTTGAGCTCTTTCTTTTTCATTTCCTACTATCCTTATCCTAATTATCTTAAATTGTTATGCTGTGTGTAACGGGATTAGATCTTGGATTTGCTAGTGGGCTTTGGGAGTTTCTTAGCCAGCTTGGTGACTCCATATTTTACACTATTTCAGCAAGTCTTTTGTAAGCATTAAACTTTCAGCACTACATTTTTATCTTATGTTGCTTCCAATTGCTATATATGTATTGTTGTTACTAAAAATGATGAAGCTCCTGTCAATTGCTATACATATATATGTGTATGATGATCCTCCTTTCCTAAAAGTGAGATTGCCATATGTAGTTCAGAACTGACCTAGCTAAGGTTGTTTTCCTACTGAATGATGATATTATTATGATGATATTTTCCTACTGATTATAATTTGTACCTGTGTACTAGCACTGTCTCATATTCTTCCATTACAAGTAGTACAAGGCTAGTACTAGTAGTGCTACTCTCTTACTGCCAGTGGCAGTCTATCGAGGTCATTAACTCCAACTCAAGTGGGCATAATTCTTTGCAGTAGTATAGCACTTGCAGTAGTATGGCACTTGCAGTAGTATGGCACTTGCAGTAGTATGGCACTTGCAGTAGTGCGGGACAGCAGTAGTTTAGTGCAAGTTTCAGTTAATTAGCTGGATTAAAAAAGATGCTTGGGGATCTGCAGGAGTAGGACAAGCAAATCTGCTTGAATATTTGTTTACTGAAAGTAAATGAACATTTTACTACTAGTGTACTGATAGTGTAATCTAGCTATTGTACTGATATTTCTGTTTCTTTGAACATTTTACTGTCAATAAAAATAATGTACTGCTAGTGTACTGCTGCTTTCAGTTAATTCAAATTAGCTAAAACCTTTTACTGTCAAATAGTGCTAATGTTTACTCTATGAAATAAACTACTCCATGTCAAATAAACCTTGCTAGGTGAATCTTGTTTGCATTAGGAGTAGTTGCTGGAAATTTACTGAATTTTGTTTCCAGTAGATGCACTATATTTCACAGAAAGCGTACTCGAGTACATGGAGTTGATGCACTGAATTTTACTAAATTTTGTTGATGCACTGAGATGGTCTCTGCATCACCACAAAAGTGCAGATACAAAGCCAGAGGACCATATGGTCTGTGGCCTTTTCATCCATATGAAAGTAGAGGCACATTGTAGTGCTAGTTTGCTGGGTTTTGTCTCCGACCTTCGTGTCGTGATGATTTTGCAGGTACCCCGAGAGGCCCTTGAGTTTGCCGGAATGTCGATTAACTTCCGTTCCGGCAAATTTGGGTACTCCATATGATGTCCTATTTTCAGCAAAGGTCATGCTGAAATTTTCTGTGAATTTTAGCATGATTTTGCTAAAAATCGGACATATGGGGTACTTGCTACTAATGCATGGGCCGGGGTATCTTAGTACTTAATTAAGGAGGATCAACTGCCCCTTTATTCTTGCTGCATTAAACCATAGGTGGCAATAGAGCCAAGTGATTAGGCCCAACTTAGAGTCGACAAACCCTAAATGGTGAAACCTTGGCTTTTAGGGTGCCTCGGTGTCGATGAGAACCTAAATGATGTACGCTTAGGCTTTTAGGGTGCCTGGCATCGACAAACCCTAAATGATAAAAGCTTAGCTTTTAGGATGCCTCGGTGTCGACAAACCCTAAATGATGAGACCATGATCTTGTTCCTTGACAATAACCAACTTTTTGACCAAACGTTTTTCCTATTTAGAGCGAAATATGGCCCACAACAATGAGGCCGGCGGTTCGGGCGGCAAACAATTCTGGGAGTTGTCCCAGGAGATGGAGGAAGAACCGCACCTCTATGAGGACACCTCAGAAGACACCGATCCTGACTACACAACCCCTAGTGGCGTCGGGGATGACACCACTGATGGTGCCGCCGAGGATGCCACCACTTATGATGGCGGCGCACACACAGATGGCAGCCAATCGAAGAGGCAATGGAAGGACCGGCGCCCGAGCGTGCTCGGCACCATCAAGGAGGAATTTACTAAAGTGAACTCCGAAGGGCATCCAACGGCACCCAAAGAATTAGTCAAGGGGTACTAGGTTCAGCTTGGGTGCATTCTCCGGAGCACCGTCTCGATCAACACCGAGAACCTAAGGCATAAGGACCAAGGGAATTTGCGCAACCTCCTCTTCACGAAGCTGCACGAATGATACAAGTTCCCCGCGGACTTTGCTAACACACGTCTCTCAGGGAATAAAGTGAAAAGTGCCACCCTCATGAAGATGAGCACGGCCCTGTCTACTTGGAGAAGCACGGTGAAGGCAATGATTGAAAAAGGTGATAGTTATGAGAAGATCAAGGTGAAATATCCTTTGATCAGCGAAGATGACTACAAGGAGTTCAAGATCAAGTGCGAGAGCAGCGCAACCTCCAAATCAGTCAGTGGGGGAAAGTAATGCGGTTGTTGAACTTAGGGTCCACCAACTCGGTCCCGGCGGTTACAGAGTGGCGGAGCCTATATGTGACAAGGAGGACGCGGAGCGTGCCGAGCAAGGCCTACCACCCCGCTTTGAGAAATACCGTGACAAGCAGACCAGGAACTATGTCAGGGCCCGGTACAAGCAGGACCCGGTAACAAAGGAGCTTACCACGGATCAGAAGACCAGGGCGCTTGAGCTTGTTCTGGTAAGGAATACACCCCCGCGTAATTAGCTCCATATGGTTGCATTCTAATTAATCCCCAATATTTCTAAATGGTTCACGTTCCTTCCACAGGAAACTGAAAGCAGTAGCGCGGGGTCATCTCAGAGCTCCCCTTTTGACACCCCTTTAAATAGGGCATTGGACATAATGAAAAACAAGATAAGCTCAGTAAGCCGTCGTGAGCTGGTCGTGTGGCCGGCAAAGGCTTGTCCACAAAATGGTCATCATACTATACCGCTTGTGGGCGAAAGGAGAAAAAGACCAGCTCAGAAAGCCAGTCGCGCGAGGTTGAAGCACTCAAGGCACAAGTGGCGCAGATTCCGGAGATTATCCAAGAGCAAGTGCACCAACAACTGGGAACGACGCTCACCGCCATGGTGCCTATGTTGATTCAGGGGCTGACGATGTGGATTGCGGGCGGCCAACAGGGGCCTCCCCCGGTTCCCAACTTCACGGCCAGCAACTCGCACAATGCACAGGCGGCGCCATTGGTGTCTCAGGCGGCGCCATTGGTGTCTCCAGCGGAGGCGGTATTCGTGTCTCCGGTGCCGGCACGGGCATTGGAGCTTAACGCACCCGGGTGTACGCCGGCTGGCACCTCGCCAGCAAGCGGCCCCTCCGTCAATTGCACGCCCGCCGTTGGCGGTGCCTTGACATTAGCCGAGCTCGACAGCATCACTGTAACTAAGCCTCTCGGCCGATGACTTCATCTCCTTGCCTTTGACTGGGCATCCCTGACGCCCTACATGTTTTCGCAGGGCGCCATCGACGTTCCTTGCACTCTCCTGCACTTCGTGGGCGACGAGTTAGTCGATGTCGCCCAGGGTAGAATCGTTCAACCAGGCAACCCCGTGTTCCACGGTAATCCGATGCCACCCACAGTGTATAGGGTTGAACTGGTTCAGGTGCTGCCAGGCTGCGACGAGCTGTCACCTCCGATTTGACCCGCTGGGGCCGACGAAGAAGATGAGATGACCCTCAGCGCCTGCATAAACTGGCCCCTGCTTTGGCCGAAGAGACAGATTCGTTTGGGGGCGGGGGACACCACCCCACAGACAAGACCGCCAGTCGTGCCGGCGCCAAACCATGGCAAGAACGCTGCAACACTACTGGACATGCCGGACATCCCTATGGCACAGGATCCGGACATGCATATGGCACAGGATCCGGATGACGACGACAACGACAACGGTACATTTACCAACATCGATGAGTACTTTGCCGAACATGGGTACGGTGACGAGTCCGCGGCCCTCCTTCTCAAGAACCCAACCAAGACAACCGCGATCTAGCTGGTACGGCAGAGAAATCCAATTGCAACAGGCGTCATCTGGCGTTCAGTTCTCAGGAGACGCCTCCAGCTCCCGCCTTCACCGAGCCTCAGATAGCTGAGGTGTGAAATATTATTAGCCCCAACACGCTCAAGAAGGTGGTCTATGAGCAGAACTCAGTCCCATTACAGCAGATCAAGAAGAAGGGACATAAACGAAAGACTAACAAGGGCACTGGTGCGAGCCAGCCGGCACCGAGTACGATCCGTGCTCAGGATGGGCCACCTTCAACTCAGGATATCTTGAGGAGGGTGCATGTGGCGGGTAGGGCGATGCTACCGACAAATATGCTCAATGCTGCAACCGGTGCTATGCAGAGTCTGCATGACAGTGTTCATTCTTTGGAGAAGATGCGTCTCTCCCAGAATGATGTGGCATACCCGGTTTTCGTGGCCAAGGTGCCAGAGGGCAAGGGCTTTGTGGATGGCGCCATCGGGGGTACGATCGTTCTACGGTTTGATGACATCTTTGCTATGTTTAATCTTCATCCGCTGCACTACACCTTCGTTCGGCTGTTTTTGCTCTTCTTCCTCCTTTCCTTTTTACTCTTCCTCTTCTCCTCCTCTCCTCTTTTTTCTTCTTCTTCTTCCTCTTCTTCTTTTTTCTTCTCCTCCTCCTCTTCTTCTTCTTCCTTTCCTCTTTCCTAAACATAAACCTAAACCTAAAACTAAACCTAAATCTAAAACTAAAACTAAAACTAAAACTAAATCTAAACTAAACATAAACCTAAAACTAAAAAAACAGGAAAAAAAGGAAAAAAACTAAATCTAAACCTAAAACTAAACTAAAACTAAAACTAAACCTAAAACTAAAACTAAAACTAAATCTAAACTAAACATAAACCTAAAACTAAAAAAACAGAAAAAACAGAAAAAAAAGAGGAGGTAGAGCTCACCTGGGGCAGGGCCGGTGGAGGAGGTGGCCGGTGGAGGAGGGGGGCAGGGCGGCCTGGGGCGGCGGCGCC
>NC_057798.1:746111318-746132886 GCF_018294505.1 Triticum aestivum
CCGCCGTTAGATAGGTTAAATATTTGCCATCCGCCCCCCTTTGCCATCCGCTTTTTTGCTCTTTGTCGTTTGCTAGTAGACGGCAAAGAGGGACGGCCGTTAAGTTTTTTTTAAGCAGCTCGTCAGTGGGGCCCCCTCCCTCTTTGCCGTCCGCTAGCCGACGACAAAGCTTCTTTGTCGTCCGCTAGTAGACGGCAAAGAACTGGCTGATGGCAAATATGATCTTTGCCATCAGCCAGTTCTTTGCCGTCTGTTTTCTGGAAACGGACAGCAAAGACCTCCTTTGCCGTCCGCTAGCAGACGGCAAAGAAGGGGCTGATGGCAAATCCTCTAATTCCAGTAGTGCACTATGTAACCATAATATGTATCTTTTCCCCTATTGGTTGCTGCATCAAAGCAGACACCACTGTTTTGGTTGGTGCTCTTTCGATCTTGAGCGATCATGCAAAATGTATTCCCATTTATCTCATACCCTTTGTAGGTCATTACAGTCAGAGATGGTTCCCTCGCCAACGAGTACAGGTCATCGAAAACAGTGTTGTCATACCTGAGACGTGTTTGGAATCAACTGCCGAAACTCCTGATGTGTTCACATGTAATCTAGTCCTCACACTGGTCCAGGTGTTTGGAGTGTAGAATGTTCTTGTGTTCATGGGGTCACCAAGGTAGAATTCTGTAGAACCGTGTAGTATGCTTGAGACCAAGAATGACCGTCCCTACATACTATTGAGTTCCCTCCTAGCGTGCCTTTTCCACTTAGTCTCCCCTCATACCGCGATTGAGGGAGACCTATCTTCTTAAGGTCAGGAATGAAGTCAACACAAAACCCAATGACATCCTCTGTTTGATGGCCCATGGAGATGCTTCCTTCTGGCCTAGCGCGGTTACGGAAATATTTCTTTAGGACTCCCATGAACCTCTCAAAGGGGAACATATTGTGTAGAAATACAGGGCCCAGAATGACAATCTCGTCGACTAGATGAACTAGGACGTGCGTCATGATATTGAAGAAGGATGGTGGGAACACCAGCTCGAAACTAACAAGACATTGCGCCACATCACTCCTTAACCTTGGTAGGATTTCTGTATCGATCACCTTTTGAGAGATTGCATTGAGGAATGAACATAGCTTCACAATCGCTAATCGAACGTTTTCCGGTAGAAGCCCCCTCAATGCAACCGGAAGAAGTTGCGTCATAATCACGTGGCAGTCATGAGACTTTAGGTTCTGGAACTTTTTCTCTGGCATATTTATTATTCCCTTTATATTCGACGAGAAGCCAGACGGGGCCTTCATACTAAGCAGGCATTCAAAGAAGATTTCCTTCTCTTCTTTGGTAAGAACGTAGCTGGCAGGACCTTCATACTGCTTTGGAGGCAAGCCGCCTTTTTTATGCAAATGTTGCAGGTCTCCACTGTATCTTTTGTCTTCCCATACACGCCCAAGAAGCCTAGTAGGTTCATGCAAAGGTTCTTCGTCATGTGCATCACGTTGATCGAAGAGCGGACCTCTAGGTCTTTCCAGTAGGGTAGGTCCCAAAATATAGATTTCTTCTTCCACATGGGTGCGTGTCCCTCAGCGTCATTCGGAACAGATAGTGCGCCGGGACCCTTTCCGAAGATTACTTTAAATCATTGACCATAGCAAGTACGTGATCACCGGTACGCATGGCGGGCTTCTTCCAAAATTGATGGTTGGTCGGAAGGAATTAACGATGCCCCAGGTAAACATTCTTCCTGCATTTGTCCAGGTATATACTTTTGGTGTCATCTAAACAGTGCGTGCATGCATGGTATCCCTTGTTTGTCTGTCCTGAAAGGTTACTGAGAGCAGGCCAATCATTGATGGTGACAAACAGCAACGCATGCAGGTCAAATTCCTCCTGGTTGTGCTCATCCCACACACGTACACCTTTCCAATCCACAGTTATAAAATTTATTCAACTAATGGGCTTAGGTACACATCAATGTCGTTGCCGGGTTGCTTAGGGCCTTCGATGAGAACTGGCATCATAATGAACTTCTGCTTCATGCACAGCCAAGGAGGAAGGTATAGATACATAGAATCACGGGCCGGGTGTTGTGATTGCTGCTCTGCTCCCCGAAAGGATTAATGCCATCCGCGCATAAACCAAACCATACGTTCCTTGCGTCACCTGCAAACTCCTCCCAGTACTTTCTCTCGATTTTTCTCCATTGCAACCCATCAGCGGGTGCTCTCAACTTCCCGTATTTCTTA
This sequence comes from Triticum aestivum, assembly GCF_018294505.1. Lineage (NCBI taxonomy): Eukaryota > Viridiplantae > Streptophyta > Magnoliopsida > Poales > Poaceae > Triticum > Triticum aestivum. The sequence goes on from NC_057798.1 coordinate 746,113,558, forward strand.
CGGTCATCTTTGTGCCATCGCATCGACTTGGCATGCTCTTTTTTTCTGAACAGGCGTTTCAGCCGTATTATTATAGGAGCATACCACATCACCTTGGCAGGAACCCTCTTCCGGGGGCGCTCGCCGTCAACATCACCAGGGTCATCTCGTTTGGTCTTATACCGCAATGCACCGCATACCAGGCATGCGTTCAAATCCTCATACGCACCACGGTACAGGATGCAATCATTAGGGCATGCATGTATCTTCTGCACCTCCAATCCTAGAGGGCAAACAATCTTCTTTGCTGCATACGTACTGTCGGGCAATTCATTATCCTTTGTAAGCTTCTTCTTCAATATTTTCAGTAGCTTCTCAAATCTTTTGTCAGGCACATCATTCTCTGCTTTCCACTGCAGCAATTCCAGTACGGTACCGAGCTTTGTGTTGCCATCTTCGCAATTGGGGTACAAACCTTTTTTGTGATCCACTAGCATGCGATCGAACTTCACCTTCTCCTTTTGACTTTCACACTGACTTCTTGCATCAACAATGACCCGGCGGAATCGTCTGATTCCTCTTGATCTTCAACAGCTTCCCCCGTTGTAGCATCACCGTATTCGGGGGGCACATAGTTTGCATCATCCTCTTCTTCTTCGTTGTCTTTCATCATAACCCCTATTTCTCCGTGCTTGGTCCAAACATTATAGTGTGGCATGAAACCCTTATAAAGCAGGTGTGTGTGAATGATTTTCGAGTCAGAGTAAGACTTCGTATTCCCAGATACAGGGCATGGACAACACATAAAACCATTCTGCTTGTTTGCCTCAGCCACTTCGAGAAAATCATGCACGCCCTTAATGTACTTGGAGGTGTGTTTGTCACCATACATCCATTGCCGGTTCATCTGCGTGCATTATATATAATTAAGTGTGTCAAAAACCATTACAGAACATCATGAATAGATAATTAAGTGACCAAATTAATAGAAGTTCATCATCACATTAAAACCAAAGTACATACATAGTTCTCATCTAACAACATATAGCTCTCTATAGCATCTAATTAATTAAAGCTTACATTGAAACTATGTAAAACATTTCAATGCCAAAACAAATGCGATTATAATCGCAACCAAGGTAATAATTGATCCAACGGCATAATGATACCAAGCCTCCGTATGAATGGCATATTTTCTAATCTTTCTAATCTTCAAGCGCATTGCATCCATCTTGATCTTGTGATCATCGACGACATCCGCAACATGCAACTCCAATATCATCTTCTTCTCCAAAATTTTTTTAGTTTTTCCTTCAAGAAATTATTTTCTTCTTCAACTAGATTTAACCTCTCGACAATAGGGTCGGTTGGAATTTACGGTTCACATACCTCCTAGATAAATAAAATCTATGCCACATTGGTCGGCATAATTGTCATAAACAATAAATGAGCCAAATTGTTATAAAGATAATATATACCACATCCGAATCATAGACAGAACAAGGGCCGACGGGGGCAGATACCAAAATCATCGCACTAAATAATAAGAAGCAATAATAAAAGTAATAAAATTATACAAGTATCTATATAAACATACAAGTAAGAATTTTTTTTCCTTTCAGAAAGAAGATAAGAACAAGAGGCTCACCACGGTGGTGCCGGCGACGAGGTCGGCGCGGGCGATCGACGGGGGTGCAGACGGGGACGAGACATGACAGACCGCTAAACCTAGACAAATATTAAGGAAAATGGAGCTTGGAGGTCGAGCTTGGAGAGGAGAAAGCTTAAGTAGTGTGGCTCGGGCGTTCCATCAAACACCTCGTGTGCATAGGAGGTGAGCTAGAGCACCACAAAACTCTCCCCTCGCCGGCCAGAAAAAATAGAGCACTGGGAGTTCTCTGCTTGCGGGCGAGGGGTATATATAGGCAACTCATTGGTCCCGGTTCGTGGCACGCACTGGGACTAAAGGTCACCCTTTCGTACCGGTTCGTGCCATGAACCGGGTCCAATGGAGGTGGGCCAGGAGCGAGGACCATTGATCCCGGCTCGTCCCACCAACCGGAACCAAAGGTCCCAGACGAATCGGGACCAATGCCCCCACGAGGCCCGGCAGACCCCTGGCCTCAGCCGAGACCAATGTGCACATGGGTACCGGTTCGTGACCGAAACGGGACTAATTGGTTTACCTAGCCCAAACGTATGCCCTGTTTTCTACTAGTGGTATGGGATGCCATGGGGGTGGCGTCCAATGGGTTCAAATTTATTTAGTGTACCACAAAAGGACTCTAACTAATAGGAGAAAACCTATTAGTCATAGCCTTTATGAAATTTTTGATAGCACAATTACTCAACGCGAACGCTACAAAGACCTCTCCAACGGTGGGCTGGAGCCTCTATCCTATTTCAAAAGCATACAACACATCGGTGAGCTAGCGCCATCGAGTGCAACACTGTGCCGAAGTTGACTCTCCACATGTTTCTCCTCCTTCACCTCCTCGTCGCCAGCGTGCTGGCCTCCAACATGACCGGCCGGCTGCCCATCCTACCAGTGCAGCGAGGCGGTGAACATCCGGTATCCTTTATGGAGGAAGGATCGACACGGGCGATGCTTGGCACTGCGGTTATCCGAGCCTCCGCCTCGAATGCTAAAGCCACCAGACAGGGGCGAGGAGTGAGTGCGGGGGCTGCGAGAACGGCGGGGGTTTGTGCGGCCACAGGCGGGAGGCGGGAAAGAAGTCTTGGAGGTTCACATGTGTGGCGAATGCCAGTGCTGCTGCGTGGGTTGTCGTACCCGCTAAAGCATAGCATCCTCGCCTTCCTAACAACAAGGATGTGTAGGCTCACCGTCCTTGCTCTATCTGATTAAAACTATTTATCATTTATTTTGGTTTGCTCCAACATCTCAAATACAACACTAGAGCTTTTTCCCAGGAGTTCAATCTGATTCCTATGGCAAGAACTAAAACAACTTCCTTCTCGGATTATATAGAGGGTAAGCGTGAAACCGAAGTTGTTAAACTTTCCATTCATGTGTTCAATGTGTGTCAGCCCATTCACACACTTCTACTATCGGTTCATCTTACTGTCATGGATAACTGATGTTCAGTATCTTGATCATCCTAGATATGTGCATTGGTTATCCAGCTGCACCCCCCATGATTAAAGCATGTCAAATATCAATTTCTATAGTAGATCATGTTTAATGCGTTATCGACAATATTTACACTACGAGTAACGAAATAAAACATGTTCTCAAATTTTACCATTTCCTCTCTTCAAATACGCCTCAAGATAAAACAACTCCATTGTATTAGGCAGCATAGTAACCATCTTGTAAAAATGGGGAAATGAAAAAGAAACGCACGCCGAGCTCTAGGTTCTTGACTCGCCGTTATCGACACATGTGGAGATGGTTAGGGCCGCGGAGATTGAAAGTGAGGACCTTGTTGTCAATAGTTTGAGACTGCTGATGTGTTGTCTTCTCTTCATGATAATGTACAAGGTTAACAACATATCCAAGTTAAGGGAATAGAGAGATGCTTTGAGATGTGTTGAAGGCGACGTGTAAGACCCAAATAGGGCTCTTCCATGTGGTAGACTTTCGCCCCGTCCGGTCCCACGATTTTTTTTTAGAAAAAGAGGAAGACCCCCAGCCTCTGCATCTAAACGATGCATATAGCCATTTTATTAATTATTAACACAAGACCTTACAAAGTCATACAACAGTAAGACTAATGCCACTGTCTAAGCAATATCTGTCACCACTCCTATCCAGTTGATGAAGGGGCGCTAATAGTCTGGGCCTAATACCAAACAGACCTCGCAGCCAAACCTAATATCTAAGACCTAAGATCCCAACCAGGACGCCTGCCGGGTATGGGCACCCATCAGTCCGGCGTGCTCCTCAACCAGGACGCCTACCGGGTATGAGGCCGCCGCAGCCACCTGCCATCAATCCATCTTCAGAACTATACTGTTGCATCTATCTTGCCCGGTCTAGCTGTCGTCGATGCCACCTCGACGCCAGACCGCGTCACCCTCCTGTGCGAGTCCATCTTCGCGCATCAGACGCCGAGTCACCACAGCACCATGCCGCCGAGATCCGCCCGCCATCAATGAGTGAGATAAAGCACCGCTCTACCAAAGAATCCGTCCTCTGGTCCCTCAATCACGTGTGCACCTCCCAGAATGACGCCCCAAAGGGAGAAACGACACTAGAGCGCCGCCGTAATCCGATCATCCGATCTAGGGTTTCCCCCGGAGGTAGCAGAGAGTGGCCTTGAACTTCTCCACGGTGATGCCTTCAAGAAGGGAACAGTGCAGATAGCGCGCCACCGCCGGCCTTGGAAATAGCCGAAAGCAAGTTTTCACCCAGATCTGTTCGAAGGAATCCAACTCCCATGCACGGCCGCTGCCACCATCAGGCTAAGCACTCGCCGCCGACGGCACCTCCCCGATGCCCAGAGGCCGCGAGACTCGTCGCCACCACGCCTGGGCCGCCGACCACCGCTGGCAACACCAACCCCACCATCCACCGGACCTGGGCAGGTATCCCAGATACATCCCCCACAACCCACCACCACAAAGGGGAGGAGGCGGCGCCAGCGAGGGATGCCGGGAGGGGTAGAAGGAGCCGAGGCAGGGCCGGCCCGACGCCCGGCACCACCAGACAGATGGGAACGCCCCGTGGAGTCCCCAACGCGTGCGGGAGAGAGCCGCCCCGCCGCCACCAATGCCACACGGCCTTTGGCCGGCGACGCCCCAGGCGGCGGTGAGGGAGGGGGTTTAAGCGAAGGGGACGACTGGGACGGTGCTAGGGTTTCCTCCCGGGGGCGCCCGCGGGAGCGCCTCGGGGAGGGAGGGAGGGGAGGGGAGCGCCTCGGCGCAAGTCTCTCTGTTTCTGTCTCTGTGGAAGCAAAAAAATCAACAAATCATTATTTTTAATTTTAACCTGTCTTATTTTTTTGGAGCAAAAACCTGGTTCTTCGGTAATTCGTCACTTCTTAACTGAACCACATGATTGAGCCAAAGTTTAGTAAGAGATTTGAGCCACAGTTCATATAAGAGTTGACATCTTGAGGCAAAAGATGTACTACTAGACAACTTATCATACATAACTCTATGTCTAAAGCTCTATTCCAAACAATCAGTCTTTCTTTTTATACTTAGCACGATGGCGTGACTTCTAGCCTTTTTAACAGACTAGTAGTGGTACTTACGAGCACGAAAATTGCTAGGAGTGGACGAGCGCGTGCGCTCCTGCTATTGCCAACCATCGAACCCGCTATGGGAATGCGGGCCGTACGTTTTATTATATTGTTTTCGATTGTATGGTTTTGCGTACGTGCATAACGGAGGTTACGATAGACGGTAGTGATGCTCTAACGGAAGGGGGTGGTTATGGGCCAAAGTGTACCAGTGGTACAGGAACGAGGATAAGGGTCGGCCGCTGATGCTGTTTACGTTCGGCGGCATCCTTGTTTGATTGGGAAGCGGTGCGATGCGGTGCGAGCCAGCGAGGCCATTTGTTACGCGACCAACCCACCAGTCCAGCGAGGCTAGCGACAGTAAGGCTAGTCATAGTGCATAGTAACTTAGACTAGTAACATGCATATGTTACTAGTCTATGTTACTACCATCATAGTGGGTAGTAACATAAGTGTAGTGTCATGCAAACCTTCATTTATTATGTTGTAGACTCATTTTGTATTGGGGTGTGTTATGTTATGGTAACATATTATGTTACCACAGGCACCTCTCTCCTCATTAACTTCATGCCACATAAGCATATATGTCTTGGGATGTGTTATGTTACTACCTAAGTTACTCCCACTATGGCTAGCCTAAGCAGATCTGCTTGGAGACTGAGCAGGTGGCAAAGCTTGGAGTGTCTCAAAAAAAGGTGGCAAAGCTTGGCTCACTTGAAGTAGTAGCAGACTATGGTGGCTCACAGTAGCAGGGTAGTAACTACAGGCGTTGTTGGGCGGGCGCTCCAAAAGGATTCAAAAATCAAACTATAGGTGCACAGTGCTGCGTCCGCGCCCGTATTTGGAGAGAAGAGAAGGTGTGTACTGTGCTGTCGGTCACATCTTTTTGTCACCCATGTCATGTACAGAGGACTCATGCGTGTGTGATTTTTAGCAGTACCTTCCAAGGGTTAGCAGCTGATTATTTATTGATTAGCACACATAAGAATAATAGGGAGGATATGTGACAGAAGCATGGAACCTATCTTTCAACAGTACATCCATTTAAGCAAGGGTATCAGGCAAACACGAGTGAATTGCAAAAAACCACCACATTTTCAGTTCATGTTCGGATTTGCCACCACATTTCTTGTGCGCCCCAAAAATCTACCGATTTTCTTGCTAATTTTCTCAATAAACACTGATGGTTGATTTGGGTCGAAGTAATTCAATTTCTGACATAACGGGCCCGCTGGTTAGGTCCACATGACGCTAAATGGTCAACACCGTCGGTTGACCGTTAAGTTGAACAGAGGGCCCACCCGCCAGCATCGCCATCTTGCTCAAACCTTGTCCTCCTTGTGGCATTCCAACAAACACCTCGCATGCATGGGCAGAGATGGACGGGAGGGCAGAGGTGATGGTCTGCGGATCAGCCGTGCTGCCTGGGTCAACGCCGGAAGCAACAGGAGGCGAGTAGCCCGGTGGCGCGGTCTTCCCTGGCTAGAGAAGGCCGAAACGGTGGCGTGAGCCGGCATGGTGAGGCTGTGAGACGTGACGCATGCTGCTGTGGTGTTGCCGAGTTGTGGCCAACGGGAACTCCATGGCGCGGCTGGCGAGCATCTTCGACGTGCGGTGTGACCGTGGGCTCTGGTGCCAGCGGCATGCCCTAGCCATTCCGGTGGCGTGCGGCGTCGACGACGCGCTCTGGCTCTTCTATGCCGAGGATGTGCTCGCGTTCCTCATGCGTAGTTGCCGTCGTGGTTGGTCGTCCTTGTTCATGAGCCTCCGCGCACTGCTCCGGCCGGCCGTCCCATGCATCAGGCTCGCCGCGTGCCAGAGGTGGGGGGCGGAGCTCGCTGATGCAGGGCAGGGGAAGGAGCTGCGTCGTGGGATCCACCTGATCTAGTATGAGACGGCTCGGAACGGGACGCAGTGCTGCGGATCTCGCCGGCACTGGGAGGGAGAGGAGATAGAGGAAGGTGGAGGGGTCACGGGAGAGAGGGGCGGCGGAGCCGCGCCGGCCATGAGCGAGACCCAAGAGGAGGTGGGACAATGGTTGCGGTGGGATTTGTTTTAGCAGTCAAAACAAACAACGTTGACCATTTAGTGTCATGTGGACCTGACCAGTGGGCCCGATAAGTCGGAAATAGAATTAATTCGTCCTAAATAGATCATCAGTGTTTATTGAGAAAATTAGCAACAAAATCGGTAGATTTTTGGGGCGCACAAGAAATGTGGTGGCAAATCCGAACATAAACTTGAAATGTGGTGGTTTTTTGCAATTCACTCGGCAAACACAGTACACTTTTTAGGCCAGCCAAATGCAAGTGAGCATGCACGATACAAAGCAGTAGGTAAAATTCAGATGATGCTTGCATACAGACAAGTACAGATTAGTAAGCTGATAATACACAATACATCTACCGAGACGAAAGCCAAGGGCGAGTTTCGTAGGTGGACGTATCGAACTAAAATAAGATCCAAAATTGACATCTTGATACAATGATTTACCATAATAATAAATAGAGTCAATGGTGACAGAGCCGTGGGAACAGCCGCTTCTTTTTTGCGGCCATCAGGAAAGTGGCATTGATCAACCAGGATACAGTCACAAACTGGGTGCTACTTGACATGCTTTCTTGCTTGCATAGATTAATCACTGATCGATAGCAGGATCATGAGTTGTTTGCTCGGCAACATGTACCACAATCTTAGGATTATTGCAGGTGTTCTTCCGATGACCTCCCACCCCGCAGATCGAGCATTTCGGTTCTTTCCTTTTCTTTTGAGGCATGTCCCCTCTCTGTGGACAAGTTGTGCTTTTGTGAGCAGGGCCACCGCAGATAGTGCAGAACCGTGTTCGTTTACTTGTGCCACATCCGAGAATTGCATCGAGTTCGGATGTAACCTTCAACTTTTTGCTCTTCTCTGATCGGTCTTCGTACGGAGGTTTGTCTTTGCGGTTTGTTGGTCGTCCGGCTTTCCGTTTGCGCTCTGGAGCAGATAATCCAATGAAATTTCCAATGGCACTACCCTCATCATCGCTCATGCAGCCATTACGTGGCCCTTGTAGCAGACTCAATTCCTTAACCTTTGTCTTCTTCATTTCTATTATGTGTTCTAAACCCAGACCATCATGCTCAGCAGCTAAAGGAGTCAGTTTATCCATTGCTGCTCTAAGAAGTTCCATGGCGCAATCGTATGCAATTGGATTAGCATCACCAAGTTTCACCACCTCTAAAGCATGTGTATACAGATTTGAATGTCTGAATGTTACTGAGTTAGCTGAAATCTTATCTTTCTGTAGGTGCGCCAAGTGATCTGGAAGTATGTCTCTTGCATCTTTTGTCCACCTTTTCAGGATATGCTTTGATGGAATTCTATCTATACCAAGGAAATCAAAAACCTGCAATACGATTATTTAGTTGTTTCAGCGTACATGATATTATCAATTGACACCGACAACGATAATGTTACATTTTTTATCTCAAAACAATGAGATTGTACCATAATGGAATAGCTGCATAGCAATCCTGTGTGCTCGAAGTTGCCACATTCACATGTCAATTCTTCACCCTGAGCGAGGACATGTACTATGTACAGTACTCTGCACCACTTTTCATGTTTCTCCAGGTATTATCGATGTACATAATATTTAGCGTGGAACTCCAGTGGCGTGTTTACCTTCATAGCTGGCAATGTCTGAATATAAAAAAAAAATATTAGCACTAGTGTCGTGTATCATTACAGAAATCTACTCTCTCCGTCCCATAATGTAGGACGTTTTTTTGACACTAGTGTCGTGTCAAAAAATGTCCTACATAATGAGACGGAGGGAGTAGATGCAAAAGAAAATCGTCTGTATTAGAACTCACGAAAGTACAAGACACTACATATCCAACAGTGTGAAGATATGAGTGTTTTCCAAACTCTAGTGGACAGTCGACCGAAATGATGAAAATGTCATCATCATCATCCACATACTTCAGCTTGCTGACTCCTGGTATAGGCATCATCGACCCTGTCGTGCCCTGAAGATTTCATTTCCACAGTTGTTGTAACTGAAAACAAAGTGTCCCCTGCAGCCACAGTTGTTGTAACTGAAAACAAAGTGTCCCCTGCAGCCACAGTTGGGCCAGGCAGCAACGTTGGCTGACATTATTGACGATGGCAACAACGACACTCGTGCCATTTCCACAGGGCCAGACTGTCGGGATGAACGAATTTAAGAAACAACCAGCATGTGCTGCCAGTCTGCCGCATCCTTTTAACCTATTTATTTGTAGTTACACATATACATGGTTTGTTCAAAAGTTGGAGCGGCTGAGAAGAAGGTGAAAAATAGATAAAGCCCGTGTGGTTTAACAATCAGTAAAGTACCACTACTAGTCTGTTAAAAAGGAAAAGTCACGCCATCGTGCTAAGTATAAAAGGAAAGACTGATTATTTGGAATAGAGCTTTAGACTAGAGTTATGTATGATAAGTTGTCTAGTATTACATCTTTTGCCTGAAGATGTCAACTCTTATGTGAACTTTGGCTTAACCATGTGGTTCAGTTCATCTCTTACTGAACTGTGGCTCAACCATGTGGTTCAGTTCATCTCTTACTGAACTGTGGCTCAACCTTGTGGTTCAGTTAAGAAGTGACCAATTACCGAAGAACCAGGTTTTTGCTACAAAAAAAAAGACAGGCTAAAAATAAAAAATAATTCCATGGGACCGGACGGGGCGAATGTCTACCACATGCAAGAGCCCTATTTGGGTCTTGACACGTCGCCTTCAACACATCTCAAAGCATCTCTCTATTCCCTTAACTTGGACATGTTGTTAACCTCGTACATTATCATGAAGAGAAGACAACACACCAGCAGTCTCAAACTATTGACAACCAGGCCCTCACTTTCAATCTCCGCGGCCCTAACCATCTCCACATGTGTCGATAACGGCGAGTCAAGAACCTAGAGCTCGGCGTGCGTTTCTTTTTCATTTCCCTATCTTTACAAGAGGGTTACTATGCTGCCTATAATACAATGGAGTTGTTTTATCTTGAGGCGTATCTGAAGAGCGGAAATGGTAAAATTTGAGAACATGTTTTATTTCGTTACTCGTAGTGTAAATATTGTCGATAACGCATTAAACATGATCTACTATAGAAATTGATATTTGACATGCTTTAATCATGGGGGGTGCAGCTGGATAACCAATGCACATATCTAGGATGATCAAGATACCGAACATCAGTTATCCATGACAGTAAGATGAACCGATAGTAGAAGTGTGTGAATGGGCTGACACACATTGAACACATGAATGGAAGTTTAACAACTTCCGTATCACGCTTACCCTCTATATAATCCGAGAAGGAAGTTGTTTTAGTTCTTGCCATAGGAATCAGATTGAACTCCTGGGAAAAAGCTCTAGTGTTGTACTTTGAGATGTTGGAGCAAACCAAAATAAATGATAAATGGTTTTAATCAAATAGAGCGAGGACGGTGAGCCTGCACATCCTTGTTGTCAGCAAGGCGAGGATGCTATGCTTTAGCGCGTACGACAACCCACGCAGCAGCACTGGCATTCGCCGCGCATGTGAACCTCCAAGACTTCTTTCCCGCCTCCCGCCTGTGGCCGCACAAACCCCCGCCGTTCTCGCAGCCCCCGCACTCACTCCCCGCCCCCGTCTGGTGGCTGTAGCATTTGAGGCGGAGGCTCGGATAACCGCAGTGCCAAGCGTTGCCCATGTCGATCCTTTCTCCATAAAGGATACCGGATGTTCATCGCCTCGCCGCACTGGTAGGACGGGCAGCCGGCCGGTCATGTTGGAGGCCAGCACGCGGGCGACGAGGAGGTGAAGGAGGAGAAACATCTAGAGAGCCAACTTCGGCACGGTGTTGCACTCGATGGCGCTAGCTCACCTATGTGTTGTATATATGCTTCTGAAACAGGATAAAGGTTCCAACTCGGCGTTGGAGAGGTCTTTATAGCGTTCGCGTTAAGTAATTGTGCTATCAAAAATTTCATTAAGGGCAGCTCTGGGCGCCGGCACGCCGGCCCGGTCGTGTCGTTTTCTCTTAGAAAACCATATCTAACGAATCCAGCGGGAAAAGGAGCAGCGGCGCAGCCGGCGCTCGCCATGAACGAGCGAACGACCAACCTCAAACCGGTTGCCTCCCGCACCCTGGCCGGTCGCCTCCCGCAGACTCGCTTCGACAATTGCCGGCCGCCGCCGTCGCCCGTCGCCAGCCGGAAAATGTTTGGAGATGGCGCGCCGTGCTCGCCCTCGGCCGCCGCACCCTCGTCCTCAGCCGCCTGCACTTGCCGGCCCCACGCCACTTCGTGCTCGCGCTCGGCTGCCCGTGCTCGCTGCCTTCTGTCGCCCATGAGGAAGATGCCTCGCTGGTCACAAAGCCTGACCATCACCGCCGCAACAATTTTTGTCGTGGTCGTAAAAACGCCAACGGCGGTTGCAACAAAAATCATGGTTGCCTTGTAGCAAAATTCGACGACGAGGCCGCACGTCTTCTCCAGCGCCGGTGGTTGCCGGTTGTAGCACCCCGTCCCCCCAATGTCATCTCCAACATCTACAGGTTGTTGGCGCCGCCTCTCGCAGCGCCGCTCTTCTTCTTCCTCTTGTTGCCTCACACAACTCTATGTTGTTTCTTTGTTTCTCTCACGAACACAAAGACGGTTTCTCTCTACTTCTCTCAAGAACACACCATGGAGAAGAACTCACACGTACAGAAAACACACACTCACACACACATTCACCAGGGAGACAAATTGGCTTTGCCTTATCTCTCTCGGTGACAATCACATGCGCTACGTGGTTTCCATCAGCCCTCACGGCCTTGTTTCTCGTTAACAGTGTCACATATATACACAGGGGTTGAGCACCCATGCCACTACGCACGTCCACCTCGCTCGATAGTGCGGAGGACTCGGCCGGCCCGGCCACTACTCAACAGACTCCATGCATGCACGGCTAGATGACCAACCCACTAACCAACTAATGCGTACACTACCTAATTACTGCTACTATGCATGCCCACATACACCACTTCGGCAGCTTCTTCTCAACAGCCGCACAACCTGGTCAGCACATGTACACATGCATCTAACAACCGGACCACAGCTTACCGGATCACCCGGCTCAACCTGCCCGTAGCCCGCTGCACTTCAACTTCGTCGCGTCTCGCCGCTTCTCACGGCCTCGCCGTATCGCACGGCATCATCGGCATCTCGTCGTGCTCGCCGCGTCACACGGCAGCCCGGCGTCTCGCCTTCTTCAGGCGGATAGCTGAAGCATCATTGTCCTACGTACACTTCCCTAGATCATCTAAACTACATGCAAACTCAAAGCAAACAAAAATGTAGATACATGAATTAAAATTAAGTCTAACACAGGTGGTGGTTCCAGCAGAAAAACTCAGCCCGTTGTAGCAAAAATCCCACCACCGGTCGTAGCAAACCACCGCTCAACATAGATCCAATGAAAAGCAAAGTCACCGTCGCCGGTGTTAAAGTTGTGTCGAATATTATTGTACAAGTTAGGTTTCAGTTGGACTTCGTTTTGGACTGTGTGTAGACAGGGTAGGAGTTGTGTCCTAATAGGACACTTGTATCCTAGGCCTCTCATATTTATCGGAGGTAGACACGCGATGTAACCTATGCCAACATAATAGCACGGGCACGCGGGGGAGCCGGCGGCATGTGCCGGCGCCCGGGCGGCCGGGGTGCGGTATTGTGACGATGTCACGGGGAGGAGCGCCCGTAGTCAGGCCCCGGGGATGTAGCCATATCGGTGAACCTCGTTAACAAATCTCGGTGTCGTGCCTGATGTGATTGCTTGATCCTCGGATGATCGACAGTATGCCTCAGATTTATTCTAACAAGTGGTATCATGAGCAAGGTTACGAGGAGGCTGCGGATAGTTGATCTAGAGGAAGAAAACGGAAGATTTGTCAGGTTCATAGTGCGGGAATCAACCACAAGAAGTTGCGTCGGTTTTGGGAGCCGAGGAGAGCAGCATCAGTGGCGGTTAGCAAGATGGACCGGTGACAAGGATTTCTTTCATGGAAGCGATCGGAAGCAAGCAGATGCATGGAGCCGTGGAGTTTTCGGCAAGCAACAGCAGATCAAAATCGGTCCTAGCGTACGGCGGTTGTGCAGAGCTGCTAGGGTTGCGTGGCACACGCACGTACAGGAGGCGAGGGACCGGATCATCCACGATGCTGGAGCGGCGTGCAGGCCGGCGCGGGGAGGCTAGCAGCTTGAAGGGCGTGTGGCCCAAGGGGCCGCAGGCAAGTGGGCTGCAGGAAGCCAAGGCCCAAGGCGTGGTGGCAATCAGCGACTACTGTTGTTGTTGTTGGTGCGCTAGGACTACAGGAGGTTGCCAAGTCGTTGCATAAGCTTGGAGTCACGTGATTTGTTACAGAAAAAAAAAGGTGCAAGCCCCAAGGCGCACCAGTGTCCAGGAGCGTTGAGGTGGATTAAAAGGAGGAATCGATCCATATGTGCTAAGGGTACACGGAAGGTTGCAGGAATATTGGGCATTTCCTATTTGGCGCTGCAGGCGCCGGTTTGTACTGTTTTTCCTAACCGGCGCCTGCAGCAGCTACTCGCGGGCCGGCCCATCTGTCATTTTATCTGTTTGCCAAACTGTAAGAGAAAACTGCAAAAACTCTGCACGAGCTGGGATTCGAACCCAGCGTCGCTGGTTATCAGGAATCGAGGGCAAGCCAACCGGACCCCCACGCTGGTTGTGTCAACACGCACGCTTTTATCTATTTCTTCATATTCTTTTTCCTTTTTCCTTTTTTTCTCCTTTTTTCTCTGTCATTTTCTGCTTTCTTTTTTCAAATTCGTAATTGTTTCTTCGAAGAGATGAACTTGTTTTCAAAATCCATGAACTTATTTTTTCGAAACTCGTGAACTTTTTTAAATTGATGAATCTTTTTTTCAAAATCGATGAACTTATTTTTCAAATTTGATGAACTTTTTCTTTTTTTGAAATTTTTCTCAATATCAATGAACTTTAAAAAAATTGATGAACTTTTTTCAAAGTTTATGAACTGTTTTTCAAAATCGATGAACTTTTTTCAGTTTAGATGAACTTTTTTCAAAATCCATGAACTTTTTTATTCAAATTGATGAACTTTTTTCAAAATTGATGAACTGTTTTTCAAAATCGATGAACTTTTTTCAGTTTAGATGAACTTTTTTCAAAATCGATGAACTTTTTTATTCAAATCGATGAACTACTTTCATTGTTCGATGAACAATTTTTTGAAAATCAATAAACTCTTTTGAATTTGTGAACTTTTTTTTTGAATACATCAACTTTTTAGATTTGGTGAACTTTTTTTTTAATATGCGAACCTTTTTTGCATGTGCACGAACTTCATTTGCAATATGTGCACATGTTTTCAAATAATTGGAAAATCTAAACACTACAGTATAATGCGAAATTAATAGTGCGTCTAGGTTTCTATCTTTAATAGTTTCGCGCTGTACAGAATCAGCAGAACCTGGTTGGTCAAGTGGTTTGGCTTGCTGGTTGAAAGCGTGAGCATGCGAGATCGATACTGATCAACAGCGCTTTTTTGGCCGTGGTTTTTCGCGCTGCGCGGTTTGTGGGCCGGCCCATGCAGCCGCTGCTGCGGGCGCCGGTTAGCTTGCGCGGCGCTGAAGGCGCCCAATAGGACCTCCCGGAATATTGTGCACTGCCTAAGCTTGATTACGGTCTACTCGACGTCTGAGAATAAGGTGCTCCATGGAGAATCGATGGTAAATTGGTTTATTGGCGCAAAAGTTTTTCAGAACTCTGGGCGAGGTTATAAGTAATTGTGGAGCTGTCAAAGCGGTGGGCACAAGTTTGAAGGGGGCTTGGAGCGTGCAGAGGCACGCTGGCGACGTGCGTATAAGGCTCGGAGGAGTCTGGAGCACGTCATGGCAGGGATCGTGCATACACAGGGTGTCGGGCAATGCACCGAGATGTGCGGGGCGGATATGACGCATGGTGGAGCATGGTTGCAGTCGGTTAATTTCGGCTGGTTCGGACAGTACAGTCTGATGGACCGACGAGGATGTTGGTCAAAGCAGAAGACGGCGGTGATTTCAGCGGCGACGACATAGGAGCGTGATGCTGATGGTGTCTGACTTCTGGGGCGTGGAAACACGTGATGCAGGCCTGAGGGCTTGTGCGGCTTCGACAGACTATGGCGCAGGGTTGATTCAAGACGGTGCACACGAGGGAGCTTGAAGTCGACAGGGCGTGGGGTAGCATGGCCAGCTACATGGAGTCATGTTGAAGGTGGAGCTGGAGTCCGATGGAGGACTACACTCTGAGCTGATGGAGGGGCGATGGCGTAAATGCATGGAGAGTCGAAGCCTATTTCAGCGGGATAGCGAGAGACACGTGGATTGGACTGGGTACCAATGGTCTGATGGAGACGTGATACTCGGCATCGGTCGGTGATGACCGGTGGTTCTCTGCAGTAGGGGTTTGAGTGGTGTGGGTTCGCGACCCGGGAGACTCGACCAGGACAGCAGAGGCTCGACGCGGTGATAGCGGCGAGGCGTGCTGTAAGCACGGGACATAGCGACAGGCCAAGGCACTTGTGGTCAGACATGTGGTCAGGCAAATTCTGCAGAGGGTGCTGAAGCAGTGTTGACGAGTACCAGATTCAAGTTGGTGACTGGGTCTGTCGGTGCCGGTTGATGGACAGGAGTTGACCATGGAGAATCTGAGAAAGTGGCGGAGAGTCTGAAATTGTCAAAGGCTGAAAGAGTACATGGTCATATATTCTGTAGTGTTCGGTGCACATGGCAAAGTGCGGATGACAAGTACAGAAGGAGGCGGAGTGCTATAGCTGTGGGACATGCTAGAGACTATTCCGGAAAAAAGATGAGACAACTGTGAATTTAACTCAGGGTGACACGGGGCGACGGTGAAATTCTTTCAAGTTTCAGACAAACGGTCAAGAAAGAGCGGTGATGTTGAGTTCAGGTAACTCTTATATGTGACATCCAATATGTGAGTTGTTCACTTTCACGCAGGTCAGTGTTCGGTGTGTGATGACGTTGAACGGTTTCTCCGGAAGTTGGGAGCACGGACTAGAGTAACAAGGAACTTAATTTTGCTCGAGTATTGACTGTGGTCAAGAAAATGAGGGACTACAAGTTGCAGATGGAGTCACATGCAGTCTGGGAGTAGCAGCGGTGCTCATGGTGTATCTCAAGTCCAATGTACATGGAGGTTCGACGCACGGATGTATCCAAGGTGGTGGAGAATATTCGCCAAGGTGGAGTTTGTTAGAGTTGTGTCGAATATTATTGTACAAGTTAGGTTACAGTTGGACTTTGTTTTGGACTGTGTGTAGACAGGGTAGGAGTTGTGTCCTAATAGGACACTTGTATCCTAGGCCTCTCATATATATTGGAGGTAGACACGCAATGTAACCTATGCCAACATAATAGCACGAGCACGCGGGGGAGCCGGCGGCATGTGCCGGCGCCCGGGCGGCCGGGGTGCGGTATTGTGACGGTGTCACGGGGAGGAGCGCCCGTAGTCAGGCCCCGGGGATGTAGCCATATCGGTGAACCTCGTTAACAAATCTCGGTGTCGTGCCTGATGTGATTGCTTGATCATGATCGACAGTATGCCTCAGATTTATTCTAACAGCCGGTAGCAGCAACCACATTTGCTGGTTCCAACATTCATAGCTACGGTTGCAGCAATAACAGCGGCGCTGCCACCATCTCAACACGGTTGCTGCCCGTGGTAGCTCCTGCTAACGCCGGTTGAAGCTCTGGTTTATCCGTTGAAGCTTTTTCAAGCAACGGACGTAGCATTTTCAGCCGTAGGTTGCAGCTTTTTTGCGGTTGCGCTATGGCCACCCCAGATTCCTGTGTGGTGTTGAAGCTTTTTAACATATTGTATGTAGCTTTCTAGGAGGCCGGTTGTAGCAAAAATCGAGTATGGATGCAGCAAAAATCATCGTCTCCGCCGTGACGGGTTGCAGCTCCGTCATGAGTGGACATAGCAAAAAAGTTGCCAGACGTACCAAAAGCCCATGACGGTTGCAACAAAGAAAATCGTCGCCGCCGTCGTGAGGTCACAACTCGGGCATGGATGAACGTAGCAAAAATCCTCGCCGGCTGTAGCAAAATCTGACGACGATGGCATAAAAAATCGTCATCTCCGTTTGGTTGCAACTCGCCATTGAAAGTAGCCATCCCTCGCTGTCGACCGGTTGCAGCTTTTTCCGTCGCTGGTTCGAGCATGCCCATTGTTGGGTTCATCTTTCTCGAGGGAACCATTCATGGAGGCCTAGCCTTTTCGTGTGGATAAGTAAGGAAAAAAGGTAGGTGATGGTAGGAGGTAGGTGAAAGGGAGCAGCTTGCTCGAGGGAACAATTCATGGTGGCCTCGAGCCTTTTTGTGTGGAGAAGAAAGGAAAACAGGTAGGTGATGGGAGGAGGTAGTGGAACGGGAGCAAGTGGAGGAGGTAGGGGGAAAGCAGCGAGCGGCGCAGCCATGAATCACATGCAGTTTTGTCAGGTGAGAGAAAAACAAGAGAAGAGAATGAACGAGGGGCTGAGGTGAACGAAGAAGGAAGAAATAAGGCACGGGATTTTTTTTAGTGTGTGGGTCCACTCCTTACGTGTGGCAATGTGAATTGTTAAAGGGTTGCGCGCGTGGATGCAACCGGCCGAATATTCGGCGGGCGCCCCAGCCACAAACGATTACCTTTCATTAAGGTCATGACTAATAAGTTTTCTCCTATTAGTAAGAGTCCTTTTACGGTACATTAAATAAATTTCAACCCACTGGACGCCAGCCTATGGCATCCCATACGCGCTTTCGTCGGCGACCGGCTCGATCCGTGCACGTTCTCGGGCTACTGGGAGGTGTTTGTTGGCCTTGATCTCGAATGTATTATCTTTATTTCATAATGTAAGATATTTTTTAATACTACATTAAAATCAAAAAAATGTCTTACATTATATTATGGGACGAAGGGAGTATCATATAGACGAGCTTTTCCCGGCGAAGACATACGTACACAACGCGCTTGATGCGCAGCTGGCCGGTGCTCCCGGCCTACGCACGGAGTACATATCAAGGCTGGCTAGCCAAAGCTAGTTGCTGGATGTATTCTGCCCGAAGATACACGCGCGTACACGAGCTAGCCTAGCTTTATTGAGGGACAGAGGGCAAAACAGGTACATGTCAATGGAGACAGAGGGCGCCGTTGGTTGTGGGCTTGTGGGCTTGTGGCATGAAAGTGGGTAGAGGGTGCCGGGTGAATATCTAGTGCTACGGGAGCACCTCATGTTAGGGCTCCCAATTTTCAAAACGCACATTTAAACGTTTCAAAAAACTTTGAAAACAATTGTGGATGTTAGCATCACATGATTGTACAATCCCTAAAAATTTCAATTTAAAATTCCATACACATTGAAAAACAAAAAAGACAAATCCAGCATAAATGTTTTACAGAAAATCCCCCAAACATTCCTGAAATGACACTTTGGTCCACATCCCGTGATGCTGCCCATTTGATCTCAGATTGAGCTCCCGTAGCACCAGATATTTCTCCAGGATGCCCATCCTTGGGCACAACGGGAGATGACGGCATTCGGTCAAAGAGTCGGCGGCTGGCTAGCTGAGGCGCGTAAGCAGAGCCGTGATGGCGGCGGACCCAGGGCAGCGCCGAAGTGGAACAGGTGGAGCCCTGCGTCGCTTAATTATTTTATTTGAATCATTAGGATCAAAACGCGTATATGACTAATCCCCATAACAAAGAACTACCAATCTGTCTTTGAGCCAAATCCCGAGTCGGCCCATATTTGATCAACAAAATACGAGTACCCATCATATTAATTAGGTAGTACGATGTACCTTAAAAAAGCTCATTAGCAATACACTTATTTCTCAAAAACAAAACCGCATTCATTGTAGGTCGTACGATGTCCATCCGTGTCACCCTCACGCCCGGTCACGTCACTCAGCATCAATGCCAGCTGCTGCAATGCTCTGAGCCAGTATGAATGCGACGCGCCAAGAAGCGCGGGCGTTGGATAGAAAGCGTGGGAGAGGCGGGAGAGGGTTTTTGGTGGGCCACTGTGGTCAGAAGCGGGCGTGGGAGCGGACTGGACG